>NW_027278891.1:462500-465000 GCF_046629955.1 Centroberyx affinis
CAGCATGTTCTAGGCTCGCGTGAGCTCTCACTGCTGCTTTCACGCTAGCTTCTGAAATCCAGGTCACATACTCTCCATAACTCGCAACATAACATGTGTGTATGTATGTGTGTCTGTGTGTGTGTGTGTGTGTGTGTGTGTGTGGGTGGGTGGGTGTGCATATAGGGGAGTGTGTGCTTTTTATTTGCTCCTGTGCCTATGTACATCCCTGCGTGCGTGTACGTGTGTGTGTGATGCAGGTACACATGTGACAACGCCGCCAACCTATCACAAAAGAACACATGTGAGGTGGAGCCTGACGCCGACTCTGTGACCATATCCATGGCAACCAGACCAGGATCATCCCCGTCTGGCAGACTATTGTCTTTTAAGCCGAGACTCGAGATCTCTGTACTCTCTCCATGCCCAGTCTCAAATAAGAGGTGTGAAATATGAACTTCTATGTAGGCCAAAATTCTTACTAGAACATTAGAAATTGTTAGGGGCAGGCATTTATCCAAAGCACCTTACAATACAATTAGAGCATGCATTTTTAGCATGGGAGGCCCCAGTGTGAGCAGAATCCCTAAACCTATAAACCCCAGTTTGCTAAGTAACATAAATTTGTCAATCGTCAACATAAGAATTATTGCAAGCCAACAGGAGCTCTGTATTACCATGACTTTATATTTATTTATTTGTATTATCCCCAACATGTTCTTTTATTGTAATTATTTGTTGTATTATCCTCAATACTCTCTATTTGCTCTATCTTTATCTATATCCTATTCTCTGCTGCTGCACTGACCCAGTTTCCCCACAGGATCATTAAAGTTTCATCTAATCTAATCTAATCTTACGCTCTACGCAGTGATACGGGATTCATACTTAAAAGGAAAAGATAAAATATTGGATAATGCACAAAGATAGAAGAGGTTGGCTTGGATCCAGAGTTGTGAGCAAACACCCTCTGTGTCTACAAAAATAGGAAACTATGGGGGAAAGTGAGGTAGTGTAGTGTGTTTGCAAAGAAAATCAGGATACACTCATTAAAGAGGCATAAAGTTGGCTGCCACCCGGATTGATGTAATTCAGTCTTGCCATCCCATCTCATATGCAATGCACATCTACCATTACTGAACTGACAACAGCAGATGGTGACATTTGGAGGCTTTGTTGGCTTTGTACTTTGCACTGTGGGACAGGTAATGACATTAGTCCAAGGGGCAGTCAGCCATCTTTATACAGCTGGTGCAGTGAACTGGATGATGGGGAAGGGTTGAACTTTGGATGGTTGTGTATCATGGGGTGAACGAATCTAGAGGGTAACAGCATTGGTTGAAAATATTTAAAAAATGTCCATATGGCGCTTCTGAGTTCTGTAGTTCTAATGATCAATTCACATAAAATCAAAGTTACACAAATTACTAACAGCCATGGGAGGACAGGATGATGGGAATAAAATGTCTGTTCAATAAAATGAAATTTATTGAAATAAAACTGGCAATAACGTTTCAATAAAACATGGTCAGCTGGCTAATAAATGTCAATTTTTTGGGAGCACTTCAACGGTGTGCGGACATTCCTCTTTTATTCATTTGATTCCTGTTTTTATCCGGCTCCTGTGTAGAGTATTTTGGATGTGTGTAAAACCTGCCAGTGAAAACAGCAACATTTAAACTACCTAGATGGTGGAGCAAAGGTGAGCTGCAGGCTAGAATATTATGCTATCCTCATGAAAACTCACTGGTGAAAAAAACATATAGTAAAAACATTACTATGATGTAAATTGTATACCCCAGACATTTTGAGTTGTGCTGAATTGACAAGAAGGCTTGCAGTTGCACTGACAGAACGATAACCCAGCTATGATGACCGAGCGTTTGTAATGTAGTGAACTGGGTCAGGCACTGTAGATTACAGAACCAGAGAGACAGAGCAGCAAGGAAGAGAGAAAGAGAGAAAGGGGGAGAGGGGAAGAGGGAGCATTGTGGGAAATTAACATCAACAACCAGCCAAATGTTGTTACATCTTTGCCTCTGGCTGGAAAGTTTGCCACGTTGGCAGGTAACCAACCATCATTTTTTAGCATCGTTTTCATCTGCTGGCTGGTGCAACAGTGGAAGAGGCATGTGAATTCTGGGGCCGGTGGAATCAAAAATTAATTTCCTACCAAGATCAGGAGAGCGAGGGGCAGGAGGGCAGGAGGGTGGGGGTCTGTTTGCATGGGTCAGATCCTGTTTTAACAGTGTAACCCTCCCACCCTGCTGATTCTCTATCAAATATTCACCACCTCCTGCAGAGCTAACATTTAAACACCAACAGCCAGTGGAGAGGAAGGGAAACAGAGAGGGGGCAGAGAGAGGGAGCTGGAGAAGCTGGATGGGGGCTGGGGCGGTTAAGGACATTCATAATCCAGAGCAAAGACAATGCCTGTTCACATTACCCATCCTCTATTTTTGGGAAATGCCCGTCTTCGTTGCTATGTCCCCGAACAGAGACACTGAGGCAAACATCAAAA
>NW_027278891.1:470000-490121 GCF_046629955.1 Centroberyx affinis
CTCCTCCTCCTCCTCGTTGTCTCCTCCTCCCCTCCCCCCGTCTATTACTGGCCCAGACAGACAGGAATGGCCGTGCATGACAACAAACTCTGGCGCTTTCTATGTGGAAAAACAAAGGTTCAAGCATGATTGACACCCTGCTAGCTGCTTCCCCACTTCACCCAGCCAATCTTCTTTCACCTCTCTACTTATCTCTCTCCCTCGCCTCTCTCCTCACTCTTCCTCTGCCCCATGAAATCCAAACCAGCTCCATCCAGCTCCGTCCATCATCTTTTTCTCAAGCTCCATTAAACCTCAGCCAACCTCAATCGTCACCTCACACTCAGCCACGACCCTTTACCTCACATCCCTGACCCCACTCTGCAGTCACCAAGATACATGGAAATATGGTAGAAGTAGGCTAGCCTACTGTTACTTTACTGAAATGTTACTAATTAGCTGGTGCTAAAATGGCATTAAGTAAAAGTCAAAGGTACTCAGAGTAAAAGTTACTCTGAGTACAACAAAGTCCATTGATGTTATTTTGCTGTTAGTTATCCAACTAGCTAACAAGGCTAGCAAACTAGCTAGCAAACTAGCTAAACAACAACCAGGTAAACACAAAGCAATAAAACTATAGCTGATTAGATGTGTTTTTGGATAATGGTAACTAAGCTGCCATCATGGATCAATTTCAGCATTTAATCTTACAGTTATAGTTAAAATCCCTTCTTGTGCAGGTTTGATGGAGATGCAGTTTACGACTTAGGTCTGATGCGATGCTTATGAAGGGGCTACAATAGGCTATTTGTAGGCTACTCTGTAATGGATGCGATTTAAAATACTGTAATTTTTAAAGCAAAACATACCCAAGTAAAAATAAAATTATTGACTTTTAAAAAATTTTTTTTTTTTTATTTTAAATAACTTAAAATAAATAGGCTACTCAAAAGGTACACAAAAAGCTACTCAATAACAATAATGAATGTTGGCTAAATGTAATTGGTTACTTCCACTCTTGCCAGCCACCAGAAAGATATCATCATACATTCAGAAGGAGAAGAAAGAATACCTCGCCTACCTAACAAACACTGTATAAAAGGCTGAGAACATGACAATGGACGGTATTACCAGAAGCAGGGAAATAATAGGGATTAAAACGTGTTTTGAAGAAGAAAATCTTGGTCTGAATAGTGCGCAAAACTGCCTTTCTGTTGCCTCATACTGTTTTCTCCATATACCAAGGCCTTTAGACAGTGGGATGTGGCAGGGTTTTGCTTGTAGATTACAGTAATATACCTAAAAGGAAAAGGGAAAAACCATGAAGAAAATCCTGACCGTCTAATAAGGTCCAACTTTAATTTCTGAACACAGAAAGGAAGGCGTCCCCCTGAGCATTTGGCCCAGACGCCTGAATGGCAGTGTGTGTGTGTGTGTGTGTGTGTGCCTCTGTGTGTGTGAGAGGCATGCCTGATAAAGGCCTTATTTCCACTCGGGCGATCACATGGACGCCCGTGCCATTTGATTGAGGCATCGCCCTAGAGACAGCCTCTGATGAAGGACCCCCCCCCTCCCTATGAGAGAGAGACGCTCACGCTCCACCAAACTCTGACAAACCCCAGACCCAAACATATGATCAACGTCTGCACACATACACACACTATGAACTTCAAAAGGCATGCAAACACATCAATAAACCTTCACCGTCACAAGCACACACACACACATACACACAGATGCACACAATCACACAGATTCAGCCACTCACTGAGTCATGAAGACATGATCTACTGCAGTGACTAATACAATCTAACATGAAGTTCATAGACACAGAAAATGGGAGAGGTGTTTGTCCCAGTTGGAAAGTGACAAGAAAAAGAGGAATCAAAGCAGATATTGAGAGTGTGGGAAGGTGTTACTAAAGACAGGGAAGAGAAAAGACCCACAGAGGAGGAGAGGAGAGAGGAGTACGCATAAGAAAAAGAAAAGAGCAAGAGGAGAGAGAATAAGTATAAGAAAAAGAAAAGAGCAAGAGGACATGCAGAGATGAGTGACAGAGAGAGAAAGCGAGAAAAGGAGCAAATCGCAGGAACAGCGGCATATCTGACGACCTGGCTGTCATCCTCTGACAGGAGAGGAGAGGAGAAGAGACGAGAGGAGAGGAGAAGAAAGAGAAAGAGGGAGAGATTGGTACAAAAAAGTCAGAAACGGGTACAAGGGGTGGCAGCAGAGGAGGGTTTGAGGTAGAGATAGAAGAACAGAAGGAGACACGGATGAATAAATGATGACAGAAGAAACAGCTGACCAGACACCAGCTAATGGAAAAAAACCTAAAGAACAGCAAGGAGGGAGAAGAGGAGGGGGGGTGCAGGAGGATCTCTAGAGACTAAAGGTCAGGGGTAAATGAAAGAAGCTAGCAATGACTTTGAGTGTGTGTCTGTCTCTCTGTCTGTCTCTACTCAATAACTACAGTTACATGCTGCAAAAAAACAGCACCAGCAGCCCCACTGACACAAGAAACAAAAAACAGCCAACCATCAATAATGCAGCACAATAATATCCATTTTATGCCTTATTTCACTCTGCTTCCTTCTGTCTTTCAGATCTTTTTGACACCTCAGGCCCCAAGCCCCGAAAAAGACCACCAATTGCTTTTAACATTTTCAACAAATTGCAAATTCATGATACTCTCCCATGACACCAATCCCACCAACCCCCTCCCCCACCATCTTTTTTTTTTTTTTTACTTCACCCCCAATCCTCCAAGGGTACAGCCTCTTCCCTCCCTACCTCTTACAGGACATTGGGTGTGGTTGTTAAGTGTTGCATGAGTGTTGGAGGTGATGAGGCAGTTAATCAGGCGAGGAGGAGAGGGTCCTCCTCCCAGTACGGTCCTCGTAACTCACTCAGACCTGGGCAGAGGGGTAGTTATTGTAATTGATGTTTTAGTAGAGTGGGGTGTTGTGGGAAGGGTGCTGGGGAGGCTACAGGCCGTGGAGCGTATGGGTGTATGTGAGGGGAGTGAGTTTGTGTGTGTGTGTATGTGTGTGTGTGTGTGTGTGTGTGTGTGTGTGTGTGTAGAGGGGACTCTAAGACCACTCCCAATAGACCTTTTTCACAAACATGGCTGCCGTACTTCCGCAGGGTACAGCTCGGTTCTCACCATTGCCAGCAGTGTTAAAAAGCCAACTTTCTGTCGCCCATAACTAATGATCCACTAATGATTCAACATGTGTAACACAATACAGGTGTTGTCACTGACATATCTTTCTGTTTCTGACGACTGCGCAAGCAAATGTGGGTCACAAAATGCTAACTGGCTAACGCTAATTTCTGTTCTGTTAGCATTTTGTGACCCTCAATCAAATCACTTTTTTTATAGTGGTGCAGTTGTCTGACAACAGAAACAGAAATGTCAGTGACAACACCTGTATTGTGTTATAGGCTACATTATGTTGAAACACAAAATTAGTGATCACAGAGTAATGGGCGACAGAAAGTTTTTTAACATTGCTGGCAATGGTGAGAACGAGAATCTTTGTGAAAAAGGTCCATAGGGAGCCGAAGCAGAAGTGTAGGCCGAAGCCTTTCCGTGGTTGACTAGCGGCTAAGTCGCTAACGTGATTTTTCATTGCAAGTAGTATGGTGAATGGTGTTGAGATTCTTCCCTTGGCACACTGCGTAGCATAAGCTTTTAGATGATTTTGACGATTTTAGACGTTTCTATTATTTTAGGGCGTAAAACTTAAAAAAATAATAATTTATTTGTAACGATGGAGAACTAAAACGTAGAATATACCAACTGTTGATGGCGGGTTGATCTGCCTGAGTAGGGAGTAGACGCCGGTATCACACATGCATAGGTTTTCACCTCTTGAGATGCAATTTTGTAGGAGAAGGAACATTCCAACTAGCTAAGAGCCTGAGTAGTGTAGTTCGGTAACAAACCTTCTCATCGTTCATGTAAATGACTAAACCTTTTTTTGTGAAATTAAGCCAAACTAGATGTATTGATGCTTACTACAACATATTTTAAAATCAAAGCCATATTGCCTATATGAGGTAACCTCCCACATATTGACATAGGATGAAGTCAACCAAAGGCTTGATGGAAATGATATCAACTTCAGCTCCCTATAACCATATTTGGCCGTAGCCTTGTGCGTCCATTTTTACTTCACTCCGTTGTGATGGAGTGCTCTGATCCATTTGGCCCAGCTTGTGGCAGGGATGTGGACCCAAACTGTGTCAGTAATATTCCATTAAAGGTGATAATACAATCAGGAAGACGAGGCTTTCAGCAGATTATGGTGGTTGGTGGGAGAGGCAACAACGTGTGTGTGTGTGTGTGTGTGTGTGTGTGTGTGTGTGTGTGTGCGTGTGTGTGTGTGTGTGTGTGTGTGTGTGTCACCTGTCCTATATGAGTCACATCTGTCAGTGAAAGGGATTACAGTTAAAATTCAACATTGTAAGTATAAAACATCTGGCAAAGACAAATAGATGAACACATAAAGCGACACATGAAAGGTTTCATTTGATTATATATCAATTTCTGAAAATGCTGTTTCATTATTTCAAACTATTTTGTAATCAGATGGCTCACATTTTTAATAATAATGAACAATGTACTCCACCATTTTCCAAATGGTGGATATTTCATTTTGGGATGAAATTCTGTGCTATAAAGTTATCACTGTGCTTGTGAAGTGAGGACACTTCCTTCCCTCACCCCTAACCCTACCTTGAAGGAAAGATCCACCCTCCAGTACTCTTACCCTATTATATACCATCAATCTGTGATGTTCACTGCATTCCAGGAGTTATTTTGTGATGAAGTGTTGTAATTTACTTTTTTGGTGCACCCACTTTATCTCAACCTGCCTCTTCTACTTCTACTTCAGTTAGTGATTTCCAACATGAGAGCGATAGCGACAGTGAAGTGAGAGTTTTTCCAGCCGAGAAAAAGTGAGAGCTGCACCTCTTACTCAAAACACAACATGTCTTGCGGCTGCACTGCACTCTGGTCTATTCAGGCTACTGTCAGTGGAGAAATGGGTCTCTCTGCCTTTCCTACAATGGATTTCTCCATGATTGATTGTTGAACAATCGGCGGTGGGTCTAGAAAGAAGCCCTTGCTCTTTGATTCTGAGGGACTGACACCAAAACCTGACCTTTACTGTTGAAGTTTTAGTTTGCTGAAGATTTTTCTGCTATCAAACTCCATTGTAGCTGCACTGGAAATGTTGTCTCATCGTGTCACATTTGGCCAGTTATCTACAGGAATAAGAAAAATACACCACCAAACAACAAAATAGCTGTTTTTTTTAACAGAATTAAAGTGTGTTAACGTAGATTTTTCCTTTAAGCCTCATCACTACATGCTTGACCATAACCATTAGCTCTAAAATGGCCCCTTTTCCAAGCCTTTCCAAACCAACAAAATCTAATATTTCTATTCTTATGACCATTTCCTTACCACAACACAGATACACACACACACACACACACACACACACACACACATAGAGAAGCCATCTGGTCATACTATAGCTCCCACACAGCTACTGTCGATATAGTAGGGTCTCTAGTAGGTCTCAAGTGCATATGTGCATTCTGCTCCCTGTTTGGGTACTTCACTGTTATCCTGGAATATTTGAAGCTTTATTTAGATAAACTTTCTGCCCATCCTGATTACAGCACATGAACGATTTATCCAGAGTAAACCAGATCAGAGCATACTGCCAAATTAGACCCAGCAAACAGGGATAAATGCAGCAGATAGAAGTGGTTATTAAGGTTATTTTGTGTGTGTGTGTGTGTCTGTGTGTGTGTGTGTGTGTGTGTGTACAGTGTAAATCCTCACTGAGAGGCCGGTTTTGAGCAGTCTGCTAATTATCACATTCTCTCTCATCTTGGATTAAACTACAGTCACACCCCCCACCCCCAGCATTACCCTGGTAACAAGACTCCACGGCAACACCGTGGAAACAGGGCACCATGGAAACAGCCTCTCTGCTCTCAGCTTCTAATGGCTGCTGGGAGATGGTGTTCATTCGGAAGAGAATTGTGGGATATGCTGTCCAGAGTACAAGGTGGGAGAAAGGTTGATGTTTTTAGAAGTCAGTTTAGCATGGTGAAGTGGTTCTGGGGTGGGAAGAGGAGGATGCTGGGAGATGCTGTTTTATTCACAGCTGCTGTAGTGTGAAATAGCTTTAATGCCATTCGACTGAGGCAGAGCTGTGATCCCACACCTACACATACAGAGACAAGAGGGAGAAGGGAGGAAAGAGAAGAAAGATAGAGCTGGAGAAATGCCAAGAGAAGGAGGGAGACTGGCAGAGCAGCAGAGAGAGCGGTTGGTTGAGAGAGATGGAGATGCACCAAGAGACTGGCCGCAGGGAGAGAGAGAGCATCAGAGGGATGGAGAGAGAGAGAGAGAGAGAGAGAGAGAGCAAAGCTGATGCAGCTTCTGAGCAGAACAAATGTGTTTGGAGCTGCTGAATATAGGTCACACATCTCCAGTGACTGCTCCCTCCACTCCACTGAACCAGCCTCCTGCAGTACGCACTACATACGAACCCCTGCATAATTTGGATTACATGCTATGGACGTGAACACCGCAAAATTTAACCCAAAGCTTTTCACATCAACGCGGCTTGAACATGCATTGCAAAAAAAGTAATGTTGGGAATTCAGCCGTAATTAAAAGATGCCTCATATAGTTTAAACTGCAAAACATGGAAGGGGCTTTGATATTTGTTCGTTTGTTTGCATGAATGTTTCACAGCTTATGTGCGAGCAGTCGTACAGATTGCATCCAGATAATGAATATTTTATTGTAGTGTATTGTAGTTTTTTTTTTTGCAACCTTAGTGTGAAAAGGCTTTCAAAGATGAATCCCCCATAACTATACCCAGCATGGTGTGTACTGCCAGAGTACACTCAACAGAGAGCACAGTGGTAAATAAAGATTTACAATGCCGTTAAATCCCATTCAATTATACAGCTTGAAGAGAGTGACAGAGCGAGGAAGAGCGGAAGAGACAGAGGAAGAGAGGAGAGAGGATTGTTGGCTGAGCAGCAGACGGGACAGTGGGATGGACAAAGTGAGAGAAGGCTATAAACAGACAGATATGATATGATGTGATATGATACTGCCACGCTGACAGCAGGCATGAGAGGTTGTGTCACTGCATCACCAAAGCTGTTCTTTTCATATTCACACCTGTCTCACTCCCCGGTTATCGTTTCATGGCGGCTGGACACCTGCAGTCACAGTCGAGATCTATCACACACACAGACACACACACACACACACACACACACACACACACACAAACTCTCCCCATCTCTCACTCACGCACACACACAGATTTACCTGCTGCGAGCCACACATTACAGTACACAATGTATCTGAATGCACAGGTCAATGGGACACACATTACACTACACTGCTCTCATCTGAACACAGGTGGGTTACTAGTTACATCATCAAAATTGTAATCAGTAACCTAATCCAAGGCATTACCCAAACTCATAAATTCATTCTGATTACTTTCAGTTCCTTTCAGATTACTTTGCCATATTTCAGTTATAAAGGTACAAATAAGAAAATGTGAAAAATTACAAAGCTCAGGAATTCGATTTATTGCCTTCTGAGTTTCTGGCTTTCACTTTAAAAGTTATTCCCAGAACTACTCATCTAATTTTTCAGAAGTACATAATTTTTTTAGGTAACGTAAGGGAATACAGTTACTTTTTTTGTATTTAGAACACGTTATGCCATTACAAGTATTCCATTACTACCCAACCGTTTCTGAATATGAGGGGAACATACAGTAGTCTAATGCCACCTGACATTTCATGCTTGGGTTGCGGGCCAGCTATCATGTTTTCTGCCTGGGTTGAGAGAGAGAGAGAGAGAGAGAGGTCAGCTGTTCAACTCTCTCAGGGACGCAGGGACAGAGGGATGCATGGAGGAATGCAGGGATATAGGATGGAGGGATGGAGTGATGATGATAGTAGAGGAATGAAATGAAGTGGACGTATGACAAACTCTTCCCCAGAGGATTGATTACTCAGCGCCCCTGCATGAAGTCATGTTTCTGGGTATCAGATGTGCAGCATATGCAGGACGGCGGCTCTGGCCATCATAACTCAATAACTCACTCCATTTTCAATTCTCATATAGGCTTTCAAAGTCTGTGCTCTGTGGCGGCAGGGTCGGTTATATGGTGGTCCCTGAATCAATGCTGTGATCAATACATTACAGAGAGAGTGATGGGAAATGGAGCAGTAAGGAGGGTTGTTGCGCTCTGCTGTCGCTGTATTATAGTGGAGATGCAGCGTTTGTGTGTGTGTCCATGTTTAAAAAGAAGAAGTTAGACTGAGACAAACAGTTTTGCTGGTTATGTCATATGGTCATTCAGGTTGTTAATCATTGTTAATGTAATCGCATAAACACACACACACACACACATACCCAGTGGTCCCCCATGTTCCTGATGTCCTATCTTAATGCCATGACTCAACACATCACACCTCTGTCTGTATCCCCCGGCAACAGCCAGCAATAGGCAGGCCTTGGCCAGTGGCGATCAACATGGTCCTAGTGTCAACCATCACCACAACACACACACACACACCCATACACACACAACATTACTGCCAATGTGAGAGGCATTTAAACCCATATCAGATTAACTTAAGAGGGAGGAAGATAAGTAGCTTGGAGAGGGGGGATATTGGCATCAAAGTCAGCGGACAAGACGATAGGCTGTGTTTTGTGAGATTGTGCATGTGCATGTGCGTGTGTGTGTGTGTGTCTGTGCCACTGAATGGTGGATGTGTCTGTGGTGTGTGTGTTGACCAAAACACAAATAAAATGACGCAAAATAACGGAAGGGAAGGAGAGGTAAGCGGCTGGCATCTCCTGAGGGGGATGACAGCCTACAATGAAGGTCCTACATGAAAGGAGAGGAAGGAAGAAGGAGAGGAAAGCATGAAAAAATGGGAGGTAAATGGCAGCAGAAGCCTCCGGACACCGTGCTAGATCTGAATGGAGAAAAAAACACGAGTCTTGAGGGTGGCCCAGACCAAACCCAGCTTGGTGAAAACAAATCACTGTGGTAAAACACTGTGTTTATGAGCTTGGTTTGTCAAATGGATTCGGGCATATTAGACGGGGAAACCCTGATGGTATAACAGACCTGAAGAGATGTTCTTATTTGCCCGCAAGCAGTGAAGGAATGGGCAGTTAATTAACCTATTGATCTTTAAAGAGAGGGAAATATCATGGATTAAACACCCCCCCCTTTCTCCTTGAACCTGGATTGCAGTGTAATTTAAAAGGTGACAATCTAATATTCTGTAATGTTCAGTGATGACAATGTACCTATTATCAGTCATTCCTCTCTTACCTATACCTCACCTATTCCATTCACACACACACACACACACACACACAACCCTCATCATTCAAACACCGCTCCCCCACCTCCTCCTTTACAGATGGCCACCCTCCTTCACCCCCTCCTCAATTCCCGCAGCGGTACCGGCCCATCTCCACCCATGGATCCCTGCTCCAACCACTTCATAGCGCACTATGGGTTCCTCAACAACACCATGGGGTGGAGGAGGAGGAGGGGGGAGTGGTGCTGTTGCTGAAGGCCACCACGGTCTACTCTCCGTCAACAGATTGGCTTTAATCCGAGAGCCAGCCTTATGGATGCAAAAGCCCATTTACTGACTCCAGTTAGCTGTCGTTTAGCCAATTTATCTGCTCCTCTCCTCTGAATGAGAATCTGCCAAGAGGGGCAGCCAGGCCCCGCTGCTCTGCGGTGTCATTAAATAAAAAGCGATTTTTATGTTTATCGGTCTAAGGACATGCATCCCTATGGGCATATTAAGACATGGGCCTATATTTCTTGTGATTTTTGTTGGGGGTGGATCCACTAGACCGAGACAAGGCAACACCTGCCGTATCCAAACCCCTGTGTGATTCGATGGATAACGCTTACGAGCCCGAAAACCGTAAAAACCACCATACAATACGCCAGTATCAGGTCAAATCTAGGCTATATCAAGCCGAGACCGTTTAATCTGTCATTAATGTTTTGCCCGATACCGGTGACATATATTCGCCGTGGCTTACCTCTACAAAAAACGCCTCCATCCTCCCTACTCCTCCCAGACGCGCGTCCGGTCCCACAGAGCGCGGATCCCCGCTCCGGTCTCGGATGCGCAAATCTCCCCAGTAAAAGGGTGAGCGTGCTCGTCAAGATGGGGGAAAGGTAGCGGTGCTCCCGTGTCGGTGTTTTCCATTCACCAAGCGTTTATCTTGATCTCCTCAATCCCCCGATTTGCTCAACCGACACGCGCACCTCATCAGCGTGTATGCGCAAAAGCACATGAGAAAGATCCAAGGAGGCTGTGATGATGAAAAATTAAAATGTCCACGCCGGTAAGCGTCGATAGGGAGACCTAATTGAACTGTTCCGGTATTCCAAGCCTGCTTCGTTTCAATGTGCAGTGTGTGTGTGTATGAGTGTATGTATGTGGGTGTGTGTATGTGTGTGTGTAGGGATGTGTGCGTGTGTGTGTGTGTGCAATGCGTGGGGTTGAGAGAGAGGACCAGCCCCGGGACAGAATGAGCTTGACGCTGTCCACCGCACACACCGACGGGGCGGCGCAGACAGAGAGAGAGAGAGAGAGAGAGAGAGAGAGAGAGGGAGGGAGGGAGAGAGAGAGAGAGAGAGAGAGAGAGAGAGAGAGAGAGAGAGAGAGAGAGAGAGAGAGAGAGAGAGAGAGGTGATAGGAGTTAAACTACTGTAATTAACTGTTGACACCATTGCATAAAAGTGACCAACAGCAGGATACTTTTTTTCTCCCAAATTAGCCCCACTCAGGAAAAAAATAGAAGCTGTTTTGGTTTTGACTACCAGAACAGATGAAAGAGCCGCTGTCCCATTTGGCCCAATTACAGGTGTTGATTCTGAAATGAACCAGACTGCACCAGCCTGTCATGGGCTTTCATATAGTCATGATTCCTGGCTAAACAGGGGCTTAGTCTTACGTTTAGTTAATAAAAACAATAGCAATAATATCTCTTTCTAAATTCCCCTCAGGACAAGTCAGAGTGCAGGTTCAGCTACACAAGTGGAGCTGGTAGAGATTTAGTGTCTTGCTCAAGGGCTCTTCAGCAGGGCAGATGCTTGCCGACACTGTAGTTTGAACCCGGGTCATCCGCTTGAAGGATGGTCTGCCCACTCACTATGCTGCCCCACTGCTCCAAAATCACACACACAAAGCCCAGGGTAACTGTCCCAGTGACCGAAGTCCAAATCTATTGTGTAGCCTACTTCTTTCCCTCTATGCCTACTTTCATCTGTGCAATACACAACAGAAAGGAGCAAGTCTCTTGAAGGATGAATTAATGAATTTTGATAAGTTGGCTTGATATGAATGTGTGATAACACTGAGGACGAAATCCCCTTTCTGTCTCTCACACATACACACACACACACACACACACACACAAAGAAATGATATCTAAATTAGCCAAGAGGCAAGAGCTGTCACCACTATTAAGTCTAATTCTTCTCAAAAATCAGAGGCACAAAGAGAAAGAGCACATGCAAGGGAGAGAGAGAGTGAGACAGAGTTAATATTTCTGTATGATCTTTCCTAAAAAGCCTCCCCTTGTCGCATAGGAGGAGTCTTGGTTACAGGGTTAGTCAGAACCCCTGTGGGTTGAAAAATGATAGGAGCATTCTCCCACCCCACTCAACCCTCAACACACACACACACACACACACACACACACACACAGGACCAAACAGCGGGGAAAATACACCCCAAAATCAAGGAGAATAACATACAATGTCCCCAAAGACACCAGTCTGAGGTAGAAATGGTAGACAGCTGGCCCGTGTGATGTGGGCCGTGTGTGGCTATATTCTCCTCTTCATACACCCAGGCTGCGGGGGCCAGGTGCAGCCATCAGCAGCCCAGCAGGGTGAGGCCTCTCTGGGGTATGGTATTGTGAAGCTCAGCCTGTTTCCCCCCCGGAGCCCTGGAGGTATAGAGGGGCCTCTTGTATGCATGTGTGTGTATGTGGAAGTATTATTAAGCTTTGCCCTCCATCTTCATCACGGAGACAGTTCAAAAACTATACCCAACACCGGGGCCCCCTTTTGTAAGTGGTCAGGGGGTGCAAACACACAGATACACACACACACACATACACAAACACTCAGGAAATGAGACCTGATCTTCATAATCTTAAATATGAACTGACTTAAGGGAATGGAGGACTTGTGCCATGAACCTGAGACCCCAGCAGCACCAGAAACACATCTTCATATATTCACACACTCACACACACTATACATGCTCTATTGTTCATAACACTGAAGAATGACTGTCTATGCCTGAACTGGAGGTGGTATATAAACATTAACCAGTATAATGGTTGATTAAAGGCATAAAAAGACATAGAAAGACAATTAATGTCTTCATAAGCTACCTAACAATTCAATTTATGCATATATGATGATGATGTTGCTCCTGCTCCTGCTGCTGCTGATGATGATAATGATAAGGATGATGATGATGATTATGTTAATTTGGTATCTTATTATATAGTAGATTATATGAGTCACTGTTAATTTTACAACTTCTATAATGCTCCAATTAAATTGCGTACAGTTGAAAAAGATCTTCAATGTTATATTGTGTCAGTCCATTCAGATACCTGTGAGAACTTGTTTGATATATTTAAACTAACACAATCGGAATAAATGAGGAGTTTACACATATGTCAGTTTGATTAGCTGTCCTGCAGCAGTGCTTACAAATCATAATGGGCTCTCGCATTGTCTCTATTGTTTTCTCAGCGGTGTTTCTTTTAAAATTTAATGAGGCCCAGCTGGCGAGGCCACTCACTCTCAGCCAGGCAGTTATGACTGACAACCTTAACCGCTTTCTGAGAGAAGTGGTGATTTAAAAACCTGGAATCATTTGTTTAAAGGCAAGACAATCAAATGTGTTTTCATATGTGAACAAGACTATTGTTTTGCTTCTGTCTTCAACTTTCCACATATGAAACTTGAAATCTACCTGTACTAGAAAAACTGAATTACACAGTGCATACATGACATATGTACCATTCATAACATTCAATAAACATTTCCCAATACAACAAATTAATGAAAATATGCCTGGAAACCGATCTGGGCCAAATTGTGTTTTCAAATATGTTTTAGCATTTTCTTTAAGCACCAGATGAGTGGGGTTTACTACACTAGGACAATTCAGATAGTGTCAAGTAAAACTGTCTATCACAGAAAAAATATGCTTAATTGATTTTCAAAAAAAAACCCTATTATTGTCGAAACCTTCTATGACTCTTTGCATTGTCTGTGCTAAGCCCCACCCATCTGGTACACCAGGCAGTGTAAAACAAATGCTATGAAAACATTTGCTAATACTGTTTGATCTAGGTCTGCTTGGAAGCCAATAAACCAAAAGCAGCAAACACAAACGTGCACAGAAAAAGCCCTGGAGTGGAAAAAGGGGGGGATGCTGCTGTCTGTGATTACATAGCTAAAAACCATCGACCCAAAAAACAACTCATCTAACATACACATGTACACACGGACATACACAATCACACACACACAAGCTGAAACACACTGAAGCACATAGGCATCAGAAAGTCTTTCCTATTAAATTCTCATTACTATGACAACCCCAGCACCGACTGACCCTCAGTGGTGAATTGTGGGATAGAATTTGTTCTCCTGCGAGTCTGCTTACTCATCTGACCACCGCTCTCTGTCTCTCCCTTTCTCCTTGATGTCTCCTTCTCCTCTTACTCTTACACTCTATATGTGTGTGTGTGTGTACGTGTGTGTGTGTGTGTGTGCGTGTGTGTAAATCAGAGAGAAGTGTGTGTTGTGGACAGATCGTCAATAGGTCCTCTGGTCCTTTGGGTGAGAACACAGACAGATTACTGAAGAGCTCAGAGCCGAGCCCACCCTTCCATCCCGCTGAGTCACCATCTACATACACACTTATGGAAATGCTGTAGACATACTGACAAACAAGGCCTACATACGTACCATACACACATATTGTTAAAACATGGCTAACTTGTGTGTGTATGTGTGTGTGCTTGTCTGCATGCATATGAGTGCAGTCCGTCCTCTACATGTCACAGGTTGTATGTGCTAATCGGCATCGCTCACAATGTCACAGCCAATCAGTTTTATGACTCCATGCGTCCATAAATCTCTCCATTTATTACCTTCTTTCTCTTTCCCTCGCTCCTCTTCTGTCACCCTATTCTCACACTCCAGACACATCCGTTTATGACTGTCTGATTGAAAGAGCCGCAGAGACACAAAGAAGAAATTCAGTGTGAACTGTCCTGGTCGAACATCAACCTGAGTGTTGTTTTGTATTGATTAACTGGTAAACCAGGGTAAACCAAAATAGGGCCTGGAGGCCAAATTTGGCCCTCAGCAAAATTCTTTTGGCCCTTCTAAACGGTTCCAGAGAGATAAGATGTTCCATTTGGTCTAATTTGATGCAATTTGTGGAGTGATATGTATAAAAACTTCATTAAATTGATTGTTGGGAGGCATATTAATAAACAACCTCAACAAAGACATTATAAAGATACCTACTTGTTACATGTCTAAAATAATCAATATACAACAATATATTTTATGCCCCATGGCCCACCAACAACCGGTCCTATGTTTCAGCCCTTCACCCTTCATGTTAAAAAGTTTGGGCATTCCTGCCAGACTGCAGGGAAACAGACACAGGCATCTCACCTGGCAGTTGATACATGACTGTTATTATGACTGAGCTGTTATTAATTTCAAGGGATTTGTTAAAACCTTAAATATGAAATATGTACTTTTTTAATATCCCTGAAGTGCACAGACATAGACAGACACACACACACACACAATGCAGGAAATTCAATATCGAGCAGAAGTGGTTACTAAGTATCTCAAATTTGATTTACTTTGAATTACTCCCCAATATTAAACCTGTAACACTGGAGGGCAAACACTGTCTGCACCAGCATTTCAACATTAGTTCAACACACTGTCTCTCATTCATATTCATACAAACAACAAATCATAGGGACTAGAATTATAGTTTGATAATGTAGGGAATCCTATTCAGATGTCTGTCCCTGTATAAATAAACCAGATACAATACAGCCATGCACAATATGCAAAATCAAACACACATACTTTACAATTAAATTCAATCAAACACATACAGGGGTAGACAAAATAACGCCACACACCACATGAAAAATGACTTTAACTTTGAAGCAACTTAATCACTATTACAAAAACAGTTACACAGTAATATTCAGTTGAATGCAAACAGAGTTCCAAAGAGGCCAAATAGTCGCTGCCCAAATTGGTCTTAAAAACTGTTCAATAATTTAGTGTGGCAAGGGAAACTGTCTCATAAATCCTGATCCAATATGTGCCAAAAATAGACAAACTGCATCGCAAAGAGGAACAGTGATCTCATCAACAGGGATGGACAGACACAAAATAGCTGTTAGGTAAACACAACAAAAATATGGTCTCAAAAAATACCACAAATCAACACCTCTGTGACACTATCTCAATAGAAACTGTATGTCATGTGCTGCACAAAGCTAATATTAATGTCATTTGGAAACTGCTTGAATCCAAAACCATTTCATAAGATGCATAACCTGGTCTAAGGAGCACAAAACCTGAACACCTGAGCACTGGTGGAAGAAGTTTGGAGAAAGCCCAAGGACGCCTTCAACTCACAATGTCTGTAGCCAACTGTTAACATGGTGGACGATCTGTAATGGAGCCATCTTGCAATCATTAGGGGTGCGTTCCATTTGCTAAAATGTGTCTTCTCCACCCCCCTCACGGCCTCGACTCGGCATCCAAAAATGAGCCGCCATCATTAAGGACGTTCCAAATAGTTAAAAGACACATGAAGGATCCTTCATGTCTCCTCACCTCCGTCCTCTAATGAGGCGCGGCCGGAGGAGACTCAGGTGTATCCTCGATGTGGAAATAATGACTTTATGGGATGTGTGAAGCAGATTTCCAACTCCTTTATCCTTCAAAGAACTGGAGGCTTTCCTTCTTGAAGAATGATCCAATATTCCACTCAGCACAGTTCAGGATTTGTATGACAGAACTTCAAGGAGGACTGAAGCTGTTCTGAAGGCAAACGGTGGCAGTACTCCTTATTAGGTACTTGATATTTATATATTGTTAGGTGTTTCTGTTATTTTGTCCACCATCTGTACCTCTGCCTAGTTTCTCTCTCTCCTCACATGACCTCGTTCCCTCTCCCTCTTCCATGTATAGATTACTAATATGTTGATATTGACCACTGACCTCTCTGTCTGGAGAGCAAGTCTGAAGGACATTTGCATGTCTGGATGCACAACATTAATTAATGCGTTTTGATGAAAAACAGAGATAAGTATGGAGAGTAATGGAGGAACAGAGGGGTAAAGGACAAAGCCAACAGAGAGAAAAATGCTGTGTTAAGACAAAACATCAGAATTGCAGAATTATAGTTTAAAAATTGTAAAGAATATAATAAGATAATAAGCAAAAAATTATAAGTGAAACTGTGCAAGATAAAGGTCATATCTATGTATTAATAGTGTGACAGTTTTCTCTTTTGTTTGCCTCTCCATAAGAGGAAGGTGGAAAAGTGGAAAGAATGAACACATAGAAACTGAGACAGTGTGTGTCTGTTGAGGGAAAACCTATGGAGTCTGGTGTCAGAGTTCACTCCCTGAGGACAAGCTCTCTGGATGTTACAATGATTCATACATTCATTTCTAATGCACGCGTGCACACACACACACACACACACACACACACACACACACACACACACACACACATATGCTCCCAGAGAATGACATATATGATGTCACCTGATCTATATGACTCATGCAACACACACACTACTGTTGAAGCCACTCTGGATTGAAAATTAAATCACAGATCAGGATTTCTCAGATGTTTCTGAGAAAAAAGGAGGACAAAGGAGGTCATTTCAATTTGGCTTGAACTTAGATTGTGGTTGCTTAGAAAAATTACTGACCAGGCTTCTGCAAATGGGTTGAAATTTATAGAGGTGCTCAGGTTATAATTACTATCAGTAGACCCTCTGTTGTATTATTACTACCCAGAGACAGCTGTAGACTATTTTAGCAAACTTGTTAGCTCAGTAGTGCTCTGTCAGCCCAACATGACTTAGAGTAGCAATTTAACCTCCTCTCCCCTCCTCTCCCCTCCTCTCCTCTCCTCTCTCTATCTCTGTCCTCTGTCTCTGTCTCTGCCTCTGCCTCTGCCTCTGCCTCTGCCTCTGCCTCTGCCTCTCCTCTCCTCTCCCCTCCTCTCCTCTCCTCTCCTCTCCTCTCTCTGTCTCTGCCTCTCCTCTCCTCTCCTCTCCTCTCCTCTCCTCTCCTCTCCTCTCCTTTCCTCTCTTTGTCTCTGTCCTCTGTCTCTGTCTCTGTCTCTGTCCTCTCCTCTCCTCTCCTCTCCTCTCCTCTCCCCTCCCCTCCCCTCCTCTCCTCTCCTCTCCTCTCCTCTCCTCTTCTCTCTTCTCTCTGTCTCTGCCTCTCCTCTCCTCTCCTCTCCTCTCCTCTCCTCTCCTCTCCTCTCCTCTCCTCTCCTCTCCTCTCCTGTCCTCTCCTCTCCTTTCCCCTCCTCTCCTCTCTCTGTCTCTGTCCTCTGTCTCTGTCCTCTGTCTCTGTCCTCTGTCTCTCTCTGCCTCTCCTCTCCTCTCCTCTCTTTGTCTCTGTCCTCTGTCTCTCTCTGCCTCTCCTCTCCTCTCCTCTCTTTGTCTCTGTCCTCTGTCTCTGCCTCTCCTCTCCTCTCCTCTTATCTCTCTGTCTCTCCTCTCCTATCCTCTCCTCTCCTCTCCTCTCCTCTCCTCTCCTCACCTCACCTGCTTCAAGGTATTACAAGTTGTACTTCTTATATTAGTCCACTGACTTAAGAGGCCAAAATTACTTAATTTACAATTTTGATTCATATGTGTTAAAAAGATTTTTTTAATATGATATATTTTTTACAATTATTTTCTCTTTCTCTCAGATGATATTCACTATTCTGGGAATTCAAAACAAGCAGACCATACAGAATACTTTGCAAATACATATATACATATATATATATATATAGATGGACCGTAGAATGATTTAACCCATTAAGAAGTGGCTAACTTTACCTATATTTCATAACCAAAACACTTAGAGTATACTGCACACACTCATGCATACACACACTCACACACCTTTATCCTTGCTCAGCCTCTACATGGAAAAATGAAAACTGAGACCAGTAATCTCTTTGTTCAGGGCTCTCTGTTTCTCTCTCTGTCTCTTTCCTTCTCTCTCCTTCACACACACACAACACACACACACACACACACACACACAAAAACAATCTAGGCTTGTCTGCTTCCCGAACACATCAGCCACTTGAATCGTGGCGTGTGTGCGTGTGTGTGCGTGTGTGTGTGTGTGTGCGCGTGTGTGTGCGTGTGTGTATGTGTGTGTGTGTGTGTGTGTGTCTGACAGGGGAGGGGAGGGAGGACAGGGGCAGGGGGGCAATTACGGATGTTGTAAAGCTGCCCCAGGGGTACCAGCATGGAGAGAGAGGGAGGAAACTGAGGGGGCACCAACCAGGGAAGAGCTGGGAAAGCACTGAATTAAAGTTTAAAGGAAAGTCTCTATATTTCTGAAGTTGCCTCGTGTGTGTGTGTGTGTGTGTGTGTGTGTGTGTGTGTGTGTGTGTACACTACATGCCTGCTGCACTGGGTCTATATGAGCGCATGTTCAGGAGGGGGTTTGATCTAATTAAATTCCTCGAGAGAGATGACTTCATCCTGGAGTCCCTCTTCCCTCCCCCACGGGACCCCCTTTCCCAACTACCCACCCACCCCCACCCCAAACACACACACCACCCCCTACCTACCCAGCACCACCCATGGGCAGCATGACAGCACGTCTTCTGACCAAATTAGCTGCCATTGCAACCCCCTAATTCCCGACAGACAGTGGGGTAATTTAATCAGCCAGCCATATAGCCTGCAGCGGAGCAAACACACTCACACACACATGCACAAACACACACACTTCAGTCAAGTAAAGCTTTGTCGGTTTATTCACATGTGGCTGACAAGATGAAGGAAGCACGTTATTAATTATCATATCGTACCATAACACAGTGAGTAGTAAATCACAAGCTGCTCATGGCTAAAGAGAGCGTATAATGTATATGACTGTGGCCGCGGATTTTCAATAATCATCCATCATCTAATGGCAGGAGAAGTTAAAACAGGAGGTGAGCTCTGTATCAGTAGACACATCAGGTCTGAATAGATATTATTTTTGCTATAATGTGACACCAAACCAAACTATTGATCTGCAGCAGGCTCAGATGCCTCAACAGCTTCTCAGAGAGATGGGGTTATTTATGTAACTTTAAATTATGTTACTATTCCCACATCTCAGCGGCTGTTTGGTGTTTATCAGCTAGTGAGCTTCACTGTGACAGACTTTTTCTATTGGATTAAACCAAATGAAGCCCTAATCCTAATCAGAACAGATTAAATTACCCAGATCACTATAATAACTGGATTACACAGACCCCCCACTCAAGACACCCCCAACCTTTTTTTCCTCTATCAAACACACACACACTCAAGGCACAAGCAGGCACACAGTCAGAAATGGTTACATAATGGGGAAAAAAAGGAGAATTTGAGGGAAAAGATGAGAAAGCGAGAAGGATCTTTATTGTGGAGGTGTGCAAGCTAAGAGGGATGAGAGGATGAAACAGTACAGACTGAGGCAATACTGAAGGGCAGATGGCCGGCAAATTTCATTATATTAAACACACTCACCCGCTGAATAGTAAGCCCAACACATGAGATACAGAGACTTGCAGACCTGTCGGATTGTGAGCAGTGACGATAGTGCGTGTATGTGTGTGTGTGTGTGTGTGTGTGTGTGTGTGTGTGTGTGTTGTGTGTGTGTGTGTGTGTGTGTGTGTGTGTGTGTGTGTGTGTGTGTGTGTGTGTGTG
>NW_027278892.1:0-130000 GCF_046629955.1 Centroberyx affinis
TTTTTTTATTTTTTCAATTCTTTTATTCTTTCATTTATATTTTTTTACCCTTTACATAAACAAATAGACTAAAATATTTCATATATATAATTATTTTGTTTAGTTAGTTTTACAATTAGACAAGGTAATTCAGTTTTATTTTTTTTTCTCGTTTTTAGTTTTATTTCAGTTCACGACAATGTATTTTTTTTAACCTTGCTTCATGCTCATTAGAGTTCAATAGTGCAGCTGACAGCATGATGCAGCGGTGATGTGACCATGGACTTCACAAATGGAGAGATAATTAAAAGGGATAGGCCTAGACCTCCCACCCAGGCTTCCATAATGACACTTCACCAAAGACATAAACAAATCTCATGACTCTGCCAACAAAAGCCCCACCTAGATCGGGAAATAATTAACAGGAATTGCAGTAATGAAAAAATCCATTGATCTTCCAATTTAGCCACCTACAGCTGTGTGTTCTTGTGTAAACTGTAGGCCCAAACCAACAGGGGGTGCCCTATTAGTCCTCTGAGTAAAGTGTTACGAGTAAATATTGGTTCAGCAACTCTGTGAAATTAATCTCTAAGCATCAAAGCACAGTTATGCCAGCAGCTGTGATAGAAATGAGAACTGTATGAGACAAAAAGTTTTAAACAAGCAAATAGCCGAGGGAACTTTCTGAGGAGGAAAACTGTAATCACACAAGTTGAAGTTCTCAACTAGATGTTGCTTCACCATCTGTTTTGGAAGAGAGGCGAGAGAAGTGTGAGAAAAGGTGAGGCAAGTAAAGTATTACATTATAACAAGCATCTCATTAAAAACATTGACATGCTTGTTATAACGTGGTACTTTACTTTTCTCACCTTTTCTCTCTGTCTCTCTTTACTCCTCCAGGTTCTCCCCCTCGTTCTGTCTCTCATTTTTGCCTCTCTCTCCTTGTAATGTTATTTTAC
The DNA here is from genome assembly GCF_046629955.1 of Centroberyx affinis. Lineage (NCBI taxonomy): Eukaryota > Metazoa > Chordata > Actinopteri > Beryciformes > Berycidae > Centroberyx > Centroberyx affinis. The sequence continues at coordinate 939 of NW_027278892.1, forward strand.
TTTATGTGATGTTGTATTTTGCATGTGTTGTCCCATCTGCAACTTTGCTTTTTGCCCCTGTCTCTTCCTTGAAAATGAGATTTTGAATCTCAATGGGACTTAACCTGGTTAAATAAAGGTTAAACGAAAATTAAAAAAATAAATATCCATCTGTTTGAAACTGAGCCTCCTCATAATGAGGCAATCTGTTGTATTCTAGTGTGGAGTATCCAGCTGTTACTATTCTTTTAAAAGGACAAGTGGCTTCAGTTATGACCAATAAATACATTTGGATAATACTTGAATTCCTTGAACATAAGCCAGCCAGGATTAAAACCTGGTTATTAAAAAATGAATTGACAGTAAAATTCTCAGTAAAATAAAACTAAGTTGTTTTTTCTCTGTTGCAGCAATCAAGCTCATATTTCTGCACAGCAAATTGAGCTGACAGAATAGAGGTACAGTAATTTTGGCTCAACGACCCTCCGCAGCAGAGCTCACTGAAAAGTCTTTCTGGAGAAGGCCTGTTATGGAAATGGGAGAGCGGTCTGGGGAGTGTGCGTGAGAGAGAGGCAATCCCTGTAATCATCTCTGGTGTCTCACCCTGGTCCTCTGCTAGGTGCGAGAGTGATGTTATTACACAAGCTGACTCCTGATCCCTCCAGCAGACCCTGTTATCCATACCTGACTGTAGAGAAGAGGGTGGGCTCTGCACCTTCCAGATACAGGCACACTGTATAATTTGACGAGTGAAGACATGCTTTTACTGACAGGCAGAAGGGTGAGAGTAACTCTGGTAGTTAAGTGTAACTTGGCTGTTATAATGGACTTTTTGATAGCGTCTGTGATATTTTCATTCAAAAGAGGAATTTGGGGCATGTAAGCACAGGATTAGGCCATAAGCAGGGCACATACAAATTTTGTTCATTATGAGATACGTGTTTTGGTAAAATTCTGCTGTTACACTGTGATGTTTTCTAGCTCTGTCAATGAATCATTAAAAGGCTCTTATGGGATGAGGAAGTTTGACAGAGGTACCAGTTTTCCCACACATTTTCATATTTCAAATGCTTTTATGCTTTTATACCAAATTCATCTATTTTAAGATAAAACCAAAATTATTACATCATCATTACATTTATCATTACCTGGCTGGCTGCATGGGAATTAGACATATTATATCAATAATGTATGTATCTGTAATCATAGCATTTCACGACAACTTGTACTTATGTATTTTTAAACCTGCAATAAGCGATATCAGACCCTATAACCTATCTGAAACTATGTGGAGATTTCATTATGACATAATGATATAACTAATATCCACACAGCAGGCCAGCTGTGTTGCTGTTTTCACCTCTTTTCTAAAGCTTGTTGACAAATTTATCTCCGGAACGAAGCTCCTCTTGGTCCATTCAGTAGCTTTTCATTTTTCATTTGTATTTTATTTTTTATTAATTAGTGTAAAAGTGAGACTGATAACCCCAACACTTCTCCGCAGGTATGCTTAACTTAGGTATAAGCCTTTATGGGATTTGCAATGTATGTCCTTAGTAGGCCCCTGTAGTGCAGTGGCTTTGCTGAGCTTTATTTACAAAGGCGTTGCGGTTTCTGCCGCCCTCTAGTGGTCAGAAAATTTTGCTTATTGCAGCTTTAAACTACAGTGATTGCAAAATATTCATAACATTGATTTCTTAAGTTGTTACTTTATGTTCTGTAGCAGTACATAGTAAAAAATATTGAGAAATTAAACTTGTTGAACAACAGTCCTTGTTTCACTGGGTGAACTAGAATGTGACAGTGGTCACATGATGATGCAGCTTACAGAGCTGATAAGTGTATCACACTATCACTGCACACCTAACAGTCACACAATTTGCTCCAGTAACTAATGCCCGAGATCCTTAAAGAATACACTTATTCATACTGAAGGGAAATCGAATGGAGGTTTAGGTGACAAAGCTAAATACTAGAAAGTTGTCTAAATGAAGTACTGTGTTGTGCTGTGGTAGCTGACCTTAAGCTGCCTGCTCCTGATCCAGGAGGAAATCAGCCCAGTTACTGTGTTTTATCAGCGTATTATGAGCGTGCGCTTGGTGCTCTGGGGCTCCTGGCCCCTGAATGTGTGTGGAACTGGCTCTGCGCTGTATCAGATGAGATGACAGACCTGATCAGGGACCAATGTCTCAGTCACAGAGCCCTGTTGGCCTCCAGCCATGTCCAGAGAGCTTCCTCTGGACTGCTAGAGGGTAAGCAACAATCCTCTAACACCTGTCACAGCCAGCAAATCGTCCTTCACAGCACTGGGGTGACCAAGCAGCCTAGAGGTTTGAAACAATATCACAAGTCCAATGATTTTATTTATAGCTTTAATACAAAGATGAGCTCTTCCTCTCAGTCTCGTCCTGGGGCTTATGAGATAGACCGACAGTGTCATAAAATGTTCTGCCAAATGACATTCCCAGAGACAATGACCCATGGCCTTAAAACTACACATTGAGCATAAAAAGGGAGCTTTGCTGTGCACTGTGCCCATCTGAGTATTGTAAAGATGGTCCATCTTGAGTGAGTGTGTGGGGTTGTGTGTGTGCCTGTATACACATGTGTTCTCCTTCACGCATGGATGCCTTCCAGTGTTTCATGGGACAGTTTCAAGTGAAACGATACATTTGTGAGAGAAACCATCAGGTACAGGCTGAAAAGTGACCATGAAGTGAACTCTTTACCTTTTAAAACATTCTGCACTTGTCAGCTGCCCCTTTGTTGTGTCTGGAACTGCATGGACATATGGCCAAGCCACGCCCAATTACCTTGAACTACAACTTACACGTTACTCCTCCACACAGCAGGGCATGGCCGTGAAATTTCATATCTCAAAGCACCAAAGGCAACACTCAAGATGGAAAAATATGAACGCTTACAGAGAATATAATATGCCCCACACTAAAGCGTGTCACACCATCCAACCCCATGAACCACCCTAACCCAAGTGAGAGAGATGTCAGACTGTCAACTGTGTTTAGCCAGTCTGTCTCTCTGGCCTCGGATCCATTCACCCATAGCTGTATTTATTCATGCCTTTCACTGCCCCAATGACTAATACTCTGCCACCAAGAGGTGAAGGAATATGCATGAGTATGAGTCCTCATAGAAATTTCAATTAAAAGCCTTTTCCTTTTGCATGTGCCTGATTTGTGTGAGCGTGTGTGTCCGTGTCCAAGTGTGCATGTGTGCAAACACATGATTGCATACAGAGAAGGAAAGATTAAAGTCACAAATTTGCCCTCACCACGCTGGTTTTGCAGTGCTTGACTAACAGCACCGCACCATGACGACAATCAATATATTGTATGACCTGAATGCCTGCAGGGTTTGAAATGTAAAAGATTCCATGAAAACGTGAGAAGAGAAGAAAACAGCTCCACAAGGAAGCTTTATGCTCCCTCAACAAGCAAGCCAAGTCGGAGAGAACAGTCAACGAGGTTTCATAGCATATTAATTTCCATCAGATTGGGAATATAACATCTGGGAATATACATTGCACAACTGAGCCTTGAACTGAGGTGCGGGCTTTATTTCTTCTTATTCCATAAGTTTACATATGAATACAGGACATCATGATTAATAAATTTGTGCTACGGAGAATGACGTAGATGTTTCTGTACAAAAGAGTGAATAGTAAATGAGAACTGAACCTGCTGTGATGCATGGTGAAGCCAAGCAGCTGCATGGCCCTCAGTGGCTTTTATCTGCCACATATAAATCCCCAGCGATCCCTCGGATCCCTTAGGAATGACTTATCTCCTCATTCTTTGCAGATGCTGATTAGATTTTTCAGATTTTTCCTGAGTATCAGGAAACAATAGCGCAGGCCGAAAGAGAGGCAAGTAAATGACAGACTGCAGGGAAGTAGCAAAAGGAAAAGGAATGGCATCAGATATAATTATATTTTTGACAGAATCCTTTAGGGTAACTGTACAGCCACTGTATTTCATCTCATATGTGAATGTTTTGTTCTGGTTTTAGGTCTGAATGACAATCTCAGTTTTGTCTGCATTGACATCACCCATCCTCTGATGTCTACAAAACAGGATACATTTTTTTAGTTATGTCAACAGGTTTTATTGCTATCTGAAGTTGTGCATCATTTGCATAACAGTAACTCACAGAACATATATTTAGTGTTACTGATAATATTACCAAGGGGGGAGTATAAGAGAGAAAATTAAAGTGAGAGTAAGAAGAAAGAACCTAGAACTGAAGATGCCAAAGCAGACCTCAGAACAGCAGTGCTTAATTTGTGCCGGATCCTGCCGGAACAGGATCTGGCACCTCGCGGTTTTGGACTACCTGCATTCCGGTACCTATTTGCGTGGACCCGGCACCTAGTGGCATGAAACGTTTTTTTTTTGTTTTTTTTTTGTCTGCCATGTAATACTCCCAATAGTTGACTCTTCTTTCCTTTCCCCTCCCTTCCAGAAAACCTAACTGTCTCATTTCCATATTAAGACAGGTGATTACCCTATTAGAAAGTAACAAGCGCATAGTAATCACTTCACACATGAGTGAGCTGCTCTGCAGAATGTGTTATGGTAAACTTCAGACAGCGTCATGGCTAAAAGTTGAATTTGCTGTCCATATGTCCGCTGTGTGGACTATTTTGGGAAATTAGACAAAGTAAGCATGATTTGTTTTGTTTGTAAACGTGTTAGCATATTCTGTAATCTATTAGGTCTCTGCTGGTGCATATTGGCATAGATGACTGCGAAACAGAATTTTTTTGGAGTGCGGACCTGTAAGTCCCACAGGTAAATATGCAGGCAATTGCACGTTATGTTGAGTGTCCAGAAATAATTGGTAATAACATGAGAATTGGTTGACGTGAAGGGCTGTAAGCCACATCACTGTGGGCATTTCAAAACCAGCGCGGTCCAGCTGAGTGTCATTTAGGCTGACTTCTAGCTGCACCACGTTTTATTGCATTATTCGCTGACATTGTTTCCTACATTCAAAATCGATATCCTATGAAAGTATTCGTATTGAATATTGATGCGTAACTACTCAAACCAGAATTTCTCTGGTAAATGGTTGAAGCCATTGCAGTTTCCTTTATGTATGATTAGATGTCTCATAGTAGCCTATGTGGGCATTTTTATGTTGTGCACAGTGCAGTTATATCTTTAGTCTACTACTTGAAGGGCAGGTTTGTAAAAATTAGCATTATGTAACTTATGCAATAATCAAATATTGTTATAGGTCCCCAGTAGTCAGAGCTCTAAGGTCATATAGTCGGTCATTTAGTAATGTTTAGGCTGTTAGGTCTACAGTAAGCTATATGGCTGTACTGAGCACCACCGTGCCTCCAAGGCACTTGTTGTCTTGATATGTTCCGGAACCTTTTCCCTCCACACCGACTCGCGGGAACACCGACCTCTTGGTGTTCCGGGACCTCATCATTTACAAATTAAGCACTGCAGAACAGGTAGATCACCATCTAGGATAACAGATTGGCCAGCCTGGTAACTCGATATTCATGAAATGAGTGTCTTAAATGATTCCTCACCACAAAATGTTTATGTAGAGGAGACTAGAAAGAGGCAGCAGTTTGACACTGAAATAGTGCAGCAGAAAGCAATTGTGTGGATGGGCGGATACATTTGCTTTCAACTCTGACTAGATGGATTTTCTACTGTGAGTGAAGTTTTAATTTATAGTGTGTTTTCTTTTTTTTTTTATTTAACCATGACCAAAACTTTACCCTAACCTTAACCAAGTTGTTTTAGTTGCCTAAACTTAACGGTCAGCTAACCTTTTCATGTGACAAACAGGTGAAAATGGCGTCTCCAATTTGTGCTACTGTCACATAATCCTTTTGTGATGAAAGAATAATCTTCACATAATTTGAGTAATTTGCGTTGAAGAGTTTGTGCTCATTTCATGAAATTTGATTTGACTGTATTGGATTGGGATCTGTTCGTCAGTTATGAGTGAAACCAGTGAAGAGCAGCAGTGCAGATTCGAGCAAGACTTTCAAACGCTTTCACAAGGATGCCATGATTAACAGTACTGAAGGCTGCACGTATATCAAGGAGAACAAGAGCTGATACAGAGCTCTTGTCAGCGGCTAATAGCAAGTCATTTTTTACTTTGATTAGAGCTGTCTTAGCACCGTGGTCTGAAGCTAGGTTGGAGGACATTATATTTATTGAAATCATATTTTGCAAACTGGAGCTTATGTCTTTTTCACTTTTTTCTCATTTCCTCTCTCTCTCTCTCTCTCTCTCTCTCTCTCTCTCTCTCTCTCTCTCCCTCCAAAGTGAAACACCACTGGATGGTTTTCTATCCTTGGGGGAGTGCTTTACATAAACAGCCAGAGCTGGTAGAGAGCACTCTGTATTGAGTTCTCAGCTCTTTCAATTTCTGGGTTATAATAGCTTTCACAAACATCATCAGAAATCCTCTGCTGGCAATAATGGACCTCTATTCAATTGCAGGCTCACACTTATCCCACCAAGTGACACTGCCTGGTCTTTTGGACATCCCAGATAATATTATCTCCCCTGCCCATTCAATCATCATATTTCTACGGTACACACTCGACTGTGAATGATCAATAAAACACACACACACACACACACACACACACACATTTTAAGGCAGTGCGCATATAGCCTACAGTAATTAAACATGCATGCACACACAATTACACATGTAAACAAATACACACACAGATTTCACAGTAAAATGTTTGGGAGCATAATGAACAATTGACAAAAATAGGAGTTTGGCAAAAAAACCCCAAAAAAACTCATTTTCTTAGTTATAATAGGGCCTTTTCAACTGTGTTATCATGCTGTATGTGAAAATACTGAAATTATTGCAATACACCTGTAGTAGCAACAAGGGTTAAATTAGACAGAAGATCTGATTTTTTCTGTTTGCTGGGTATAAGGATTCTTGAAATAGAATAATCTTATTTGATATCAAATAAATCTTGAGGTAGCTTAAGAGATTTGAATCTGCTATTGGACTTTATAGGATGAATACTAAAAATGAAGGAAGAAATCGAGCCACACTACCTCAGTTCTCCTTAAAGTTTCACTCCTTTTTGCAGAGCTTAAAACATTGTCTGTGTGTGTGTGTGTGTGTGTGTGTGTGTGTGTGTGTGTGTGTGGGTGGGTGTGTGAAAACCTTTTTTAATTTCTGGTCCATAACAGCAAACAGGATAGCACTAAAGGGGAAACAATTAACTATGAACACTGAGCTTTTCTAGTCCTTAATCAGAACATAAAAGATTAGCCCCGCTACAGATATTCAATACAAGGAGCTTAAAGTATTTTTTTTTATTTATTATTTTGATCTGTTTTGAAGCAATTAAAGGTTAACTTTTAGTGAATCACTTTGGCCTCCCCTCCCAACACACACTTAACCTGGCCCCAGCTGGCCACAACCTCCCACTCAGTTAATCTTCTTGAAGATGGGTAATTCAGGAAAAAAGAGGACAACAACAACAACAACAACAACAACAACAACAACAAAGATTCTTGTAGGGCATTTCACATCCAAGAAGCCAGACAGAACCCTGTTTAAAAAAATATTCTCCAGCAGCGTTTATTTATTTTTTCTTAAAATTGTAGGTCTGTATTTTTTATTTTTTTATTTCTTTGTCAGTTCACATTTCAGTTCAGTGAAGAACTACACCATTTGGAGTGAAAGTGAGACAGAGAAGAAAGGAGAGAAAGAGAGAGTTAGAGGAAACAAAGACGGCTTAGTGAAGCAATTTAAATGAAAAAAGCAAAAAAAACAAACAAAAAAACCCCCACAAAGGAACACAACTGTGACCATTACATTACACTCTGCAAGTTCAGGTTTTTCCTTGCAGATTTTACTGATGCCTTGAGGGTTGCAGTTCTGATTAAAATCCTGTCATTTGTCTACTCCAGCTGATTTTAAATGTGTTCATTGGTATTTATTGCTATAAAGTGTAAATCCCTTCTTCAAGTAAAAGAAAAAAGAGCAGACACCTTTAGAATTACAGCACCCTTGTTTCTTCGTTTTCAGTGTTATGACATATGACATAATATATGATAAACATACTGTTGGAAAATAGAAAATGACTGTATTCTGCCTCTGACTGAATATTACTGGTTACAGACTGCAACACAATGAATGTTCCATAATTAATGTGTGCTGCAGATGAGTAAAAGATATATCATACTCGGCGGTGTCCTATATACATAGCTTTCCTTCAGCTTTGCATGTCCAGTGTGAATGTGACACTGGCATTTTATGATAATGGTTAATTATGACCAGGGGTCAAAACAGATTTCCTGGCAATCATCTGACCTGCTGAAGAGCTGTGAGTGTACTGAACAGATGGTGTACTTCTTGCAGATGTACTTCTTGCAGATGAAAACAAACCTTGCCACTTTCCTTGCAGTGAGGTAAAGATACCACACAAAACAAAATCTCTCAATGCCAAACATACTGAGAATAGATGAACCTTCAAGTAGATTAGAAAGGTGCAGCAGAAAAGACCAAGGAGTTCAATTTCCTCTTCATTCTCCATCCAAGGACCTCTCAACAGGGAGAGTAAACAACAAAAGACAAAAGACAAATTTTGTGTCATTCCTATGATGCTGGACAACTGGACAAAGGAGAGAAACAATAGAGAAAGACTCTCATGATTATAACATCAAGAGACAAACCGTCATTGTGAACACTGTGGCGCGGCTCAGGGTAATTTTGCAGCAATGTGAGCACATTATATGGTTCATAGCTGTTGGCGCTGCAATAGAATAAAGCTCATTTCAATGTAAATCTTAAAAAAATCATTGTCACTTTTTTTTTTAGTCTCTTCACTGTCTACAGCCTTGGTTCTCTGATTAGAACTTAAAGCCTTGGCTGTCTGGCTTCCAGCTGTATTGATGATAACACATATTGATTGAAGTGACTGAGATCATAGAAATTATATTTGAGTGCTGTACTCCGCACTGTGAGTTTTCTCCTAAGTGTGATGTGCAGCTTTCTTTGCAGATCCTGAACATTCAAATGCTTCATCTAATCTCAATTTATACTACTGATGATTGATACCATCAGACATTCTCTTGCAAATATGTATAAAGAGATTCAGATGAGTCGCTTTTATGTATTAATAAGCACAGATTGGTTTGGCAGAAGAATTACTGCTATAATATATACTGTGAAGAGATCAGTGGTCGAACATGATAAATGTGATAGGGGGAAATTGGTTGCTCAAAGTTTGTTTATCCCCAAATCGCCACTATTCTCTGTAAGCCTCCTTGGTATGTATGCAGTAAAATTAACCTTACATACTCTACTGTAAATACTCAAATACCTTTCTGTTGGAGCAAAGAGAGGGAAATGCATTCACTTTCGAACTTATATCCCATTCCATCCAATCACTTTGACTGTCTTGTAAGAGTCATGGAGGGCCAAACAGTTCAAAATGCTTACAACTTTCTCAAGAGAATCACCACAGGGTGTAAGTAAGCCTCTAACTGAACTTGTTGATGCTGGCAGGCTACAACTGTTGCAAAGTGCTCCTCTTGCTGTGGCAGACCGCCTTTGAAGTGATGGAGAAATTCATTTGCAAAAGCTGAGGGAAGTCATGGTCTGCTGAGCCCAAGATGTGAGAAAATGGTCTCAGATTAAGTCTGAATGATGTGATGGGAAAGGGATTTCCTTTAATCCAGGCCAATCTTTGCAGTTACGTTGATACAGTTAGTCATAACAGCTTAAATGTTTTCCCTACATTAATATTATGATGAAGATTAAGATTCAGGGGGAATAGTATATGTCAGGCTATTTACAATACATTAGTTTACTTCAATTGCCTCATAGCTATTTCAGCAGGCAGTGTTTGGCATTAGAGGTTGTGTCATGTAAAGTTTAGAGATAATAAGAAAAAACTTTCAATTTCTGTCCCTTTACTGGATTAATTTTGGGTTATCTGGTACTATTATGGATGCAAAGTTTCAGACTCACATTTGGCTATGTTTTTCACATAATACATGCAATACATACTATGTAAGAACAATAAGTGGACAGGGTATATGATAATGATTAAGGATATACAGTATTTCACAGTAGGCTATACAAATAAAGACAGAGACAAAACAAAGTCATGTAATAAATGATGAGTTTGTGAGGATATCATTGTGTCCTCTATTTCACTTTGAAAATGACCAAGTAAGAGCGTAAAGCTGCAATAAGCGATTTTTCTGACCACTAGAGGGCGACAGAAACCGCAACACATTTGTAAATAACACACAGCAAAGCCGCTGCACTACGGAGCCCTACGAGGGACAAATGGAAGGATAAATGCTAATAGCTAAGCTAAAAGTAGCTGCTGAGAAGTCTCGCTTACCAGTCTCGATTTGCCAGATTTTTCTCATGCTGAAGGTTACACGTCCCACAATGACAAGTGAAGAGGTAGGTAGCAAGTTTACTAGTTCAACAAGTTTACTCGCTCGCTTCATCGATTCCACCATTACATGAATTTTTTTCAGGAATGGGAGGGGGAGAGGGCCGTTTTTAAACAGTGAGGGAGGAGAGAAGCAAATTATTAAAAAAGGAAAAACTACTGAATGGATCAGGAGCTTTGTTATGGAGCGGAATTTGACAACGAGCTTTAGAACAGAGGTGAAAACAGCAACACAGCTGCCTGCTGTGTGGATATTGGTTTATATCATTATCTCTCAATGAAATCTCCACATAGCACATGTTAGTTTCAGGACTTATGGTCTGATATCGCTTATTGCAGGTTTAACAAAGTCCTTGCAAGCTACTGACTGTGCTGTCCTCACATTGCACTCACATTATGTGGATGCTGTGAAGTGACTCACAGCCATAGCAAGACAAGAAAGGGAACAATATGTGTTGCTTTAAAGCATCACACCATGCCCTTCTTGTCCTTTGTACCTTCATCTATCCGCGCTGCCTGGCATGTCGGAATTCTTGAATCCACCGTAACACTGAGCAGTCATGCATTGAATCCTTGAATTTGACATGTTCCATCTTGTTGAATTTATACTTTCTCTATGCTACCACAGCCTCTCTGCTAGTGTTTTGTTCAAATCAATCTAATGAGCATGTGAACATTAACTAACCGTGAGTCACCTCACACCTTTGCAGGCACAATCAATTGCATGTCACCCTGAAATGCACAACTAGAGAGTGTGTGTGTGTGTGTGTGTGTGTGTTGGTTATGAGATTGTTAAAGCCCTACTATGTTTTATAAGTATATTAAAAAGGACTTGTTACATCCAGACATATGAAGGTTCTATTTATAGGTAGCTCCATAAAAGAGGTTCTACATGCAGTAGTATCTTATAATAATAAATAATAATAATAATAATGATCTATCTTCTGTATGATTATACATAAAAGAAACACTATTTAGTCCACTGAAGCACCTTTCTTTCTAGGTGTATATGTTTAAAGACAGTATGCATAACTATTTAACACTGTAAAATGCATTTAAAATTCATCTGTCACATATTGTCAGTCTTTATATCTAGAACTTTCTCAAGAAAAAAAAAAGTCTCCTTTTCCATTTAGTTGCTCTACCCTTTTGTTTATAAGTGGATTAAGTGCTAGGCCTTTAAAGTGCCTAATTGTGCACGCAAAAACAGGGGGAAAGAGCATGTACGGTCCCGCTTGGTTATGTGTCTTGCCTTGGCAAATGCCAAAAGGATCAACCAGATGCTGAAACATCTGTGAGTGTAATTCATTCACTGAAAACTCCATATGGGGATTCTCCCTTGGTGGTATGGGTGAGAAATAATTAATCCTATTATTATTCATTTTCGCAGCTCTTCCCGTCATATGGTGACTTTGCAGAGGCAAACATTCATCTACTGTAGTTGTTGCCAGGTGTAGTGGCACTCCATTCAAACATGTGCTAATACCAATGTGACTTCAGAAAACATTTTCTACATTTCTACCTATTTATTTTTCACAGAAATTGAGACACTGAAACTACTCATTGGTTTAAAATAAATGAAAAAATATTTGATGTGCACAGACCTACAGTATGGGAGGTGCTCAGTTCATAGAAAGGCCTGATCTCTGTATTAATCTAAAGGAGATTTTTCTTTTTATTAACTCACTAAATACATGCATATGCAATTTTCATATTGCAGTGTTCAGACAGAAAACATGTATCTGCAAAAGTAATTTTTTGAGGAACAAAGGAAAGAATGATTATTTTATTTTTGACACCGATGTATCCCACACTTTCTTTTTTAAAAATCTCTTTATTTGATTTTGTGCACAGGTAAGCAAACAGTTTGGCATGAAAAATACATGTATTAAAAGCCTGCAGGATTGATCTCATCTTTCAGACCTCCTGCTGAGTGTAGGTGGTGAGGCATGTTTCCATTTCAGAAGAATAAGACATCTAGCCAATAAAGTTGTGAAAGCCAATATCCTATGTATTGCAATAGGAGTGTTAGTCTCAGGTGGGATGCCAAAAATTGACTGTAAAAGGGTTAGGATCAATAGTCACGCTTCTCTGGTTTTCAATGAGTTTCAAAGGCTTTAGAGTCATGAAACTCAACCAGAAACAAAACAAATGATAATGTAAATGCTCAATTCAAAGGAAAAGAAAAACACCAGAATTACAGTTGCATCGTCTGTATGTGACAGCAGCTGCAGCATATGTCTTGAAACTCATTTTAAAAACTCAAAGTCATACTGGTAGTGTAATAGTTATTGCCTTTCAAAGTTTTTGACATTCAATTATATCATCCCCATCAGTACTTTTTTTTCAAACGCCAGAACACAGTGACAAAATCCATCATTCTTCCAAATTTCCTCAAAGCTGCACTTGTCGTGTCTGAGATATTACGTTTGAGTTTAAAATGTTTACCTTTAATTATAGCACTATAATTAGGCCAATCAGTGTAATTAGTAAGGATAGCTGGGTGTAGCAAGTTGTGTGGAGTTAGGGCCCTGCAAAGATACATTTTAATTTCTCTTTTTATAGCGCCCCCATCATACCAGTTAGTGTAATTTAAACACCAGAACATTGCCAAAATGCATCATCTCTCCAAATTTCATCAAAATCAGGCCAATGGTGTCTGATATAAACTGAGATAAAACGTTTGGCAGATGGACAGATGGAATTATTTAACAAGGCAAGGGGAACATTCTCAAAAATCATGACATGTGACAACCATGAGCAAACTGCATAGGCAAACAGGAACAGTCAAAGATCACTGATGGGGATAGAAGGACCATTGACACGATAGTTACTAAACACCACAAACCTGCAGCTTCAAAAATGACCACAGACTTGACACAGTTTCAACATAAGCTGTATGTTGCGAGCTTCACAAAGCTATTTATTTGTGTTATTTGTACTGCAACATACAGACGTGTAACCTGTGTGAGAAGCACTAAACTTGGACCCTTGAGCAATGGAAAAAAAAGTACTATGGTTTGATGTGTTGTCTTTAAGTCTCTTTCTTACATCTGGACATTTTTATGTTTGCAGAAAGTCAAAGGGTGCCTTCAATCCACAATGTCTGCTGCCAGCAACATTTTGAGGCAGCCATCTTGTAGGAGTCATTAGGTCCCATAAATGCTTTGCATTGTCATATAACGGCTAAGGAATATGATGCCATACTGTGGTGCTGGTGTAAACATCATTCCCTCATGTTACCAAGATGGCACTGTCCCCATACTCACTGCTAATCAAATTCAAGATTGGTTTCCTAAACACCAAGATGAATTAAAGCGCCTTCCATTGCCTGTCCAATCATCAGATCTAAACATCATTGAACCTTTAAGGGAAGGTGTGGAGTGCAGAGTGTCAAGTAGATTTCCATCTCCTTCATCCCTCAAAGAAATGGAGGCTTTCCTTCTTGAAGAACTGTCCAGTATTTCAGTACACATAGTTTGTAGGACAGCATTCCTAGGAGGATTGAAGCTGTTTTGGCGGCAAAGGGAGACTCTGCTCCTTATTGAGTACGTTATATTTATATTTTGTTAGGTCTTTCAGCTATTTTGTCCACCCACAACATGAGGACAGGTTGGACTCTTTCTAAATGCTTGGCAAGTTGCAAAACTATTGTCACCTTTGTGATGAGATCCTAACCCTGAGTGAGGAAAACAATACTGATACAGTAATACTGCTGACTTGCAAGCTCCCTCTGCGGCGTGCTGACATGTATGGACGCAAGGTGGTTCAAAAATGGATCCACCTTTCCATCAATTTCTGGCCTTGCGACACACAATCTACAAGAAAAAGTCCTGTGTCACCTCACTGCTGGTCCTATTGACTAGCTTTGTTGTCAGAGGGCATGTTGTTTGTGTAAGTAGACAATAGATCACAGGGATAAGGTGGACAGGGTTGATGAGCATGGATTGCTGAGTGTGTATAGAGCCCTGTGCACTTTACAAGTTTACAGTGGCACCAAAAGACAGGATATTGGCAGGTATACAAAAAGAACTTTGTGAGATAACCAGGGTTATTCTACGAGGATCAAATCAGTTGGTGTTTGGAAACTGAAGCCAAATTCACATCTCCTGAAAGTATTAAATACAGTAGGTCTACTGTGCAAAAAGAGAAAGGTATCATTAAACATCAGAATGTATCTTTCGCTGTGGTTGAGCATGTAGAGATGATGGCATCCAGTGCCAAGTAAATTGGGAGAGCGCCCTTTTGTTCTCAGAGACAAAAACTTCCTTTGAAAGTGGTTTCGTTGCATGGAGCCAATCCAAGGTAATTTCTTTGAGACCACTCATTCTTCCATGTCAGACGCTGTGCAGCAGCAATACTGTAGAGACATTGCCGTTGGGGGGGGGGGGGGGGGCACGGAGTAAACAGTGCAGCTGTGAAAATACCTTGCAAAGGGAAATGGTTTATAAAAACAAAGCATCTCAGGAAGAATGAGAATCAAAACGCGGTCGGTCAGATGTAGCACTAGCTGGCAACATCCTCTGGTCTGTTATAGATACAAGTACTGTGCTGAAATGTGTTGGTTCTTTTCTTGTTTATTTTACTGAGTAGTGTTGTTTCGGTGCTTATACCCTGCAGTTATTATTTAATCTATGCAGAAATGCAATTGGCTACCCAAAAGTGAGTATTGGTTGGATGTTCAGCTTGCTAATGCAAGCTACCAAAAAGCTCACAAATATTTCCTTAGAGGTCCAATGGAAAACATTATTCACATTCACTGTCCCACATGGTTTGACCCTTTCACATGTTGAATTTGACAACTCAGTTTCAGTCTTTGTTGATAAAATGAAATCCTGTTTGTTTGTTAAGCTATAGCTGTACTGGGGGAAAACATGAAGCAGGCCTCTACAAACCAGATTTTTTGCAGGTAAAGATTGGAAGCGAACAAAATATGTTTTAATTAATTTGCATTCTAATCACCACAGCCACATTGAAGGCCTGTGGGCTGACTTTGTGCATGTTGTTTATTTTCCAGACTTCTGAAAGAAGTGGCAGAAAAAAAAAAATTCATATTGTGTGCCACAAATACTCTGTATGCTAAACCATGGAGAGCTCTCTGCAAATACGTTATCCATACAGTATGTACAGTACGATGTCAGTAGAATAGACAGTACAAGCTTGTGTAGTTCAATGGGTAGAGAATGGCACTAACACTGACAAGGAGAGCAATTTGATTCCCAGTGGGGCCACCTATGCTAAAAATGTATGCACTCTTTGTACAATAAGGCATTATGGATCCACCATTTGAATCCACCAAATGGCAGATGTTATTTTACTCTTATAGTGCTACCAACCCTATGCAGTACTCATGTAGCTCTCTGAGTGGATCACTTAGAGGACACTTAGACACTTAGGTGGTTAATTGGTTGGAGAATGGCGACTGGCCCTGTACTGCACAGTATATAGTCTGTGGAATGGGTCCTTGATACATTTGATGTGAACAAAGTAATGAGCAAACAGACAAATAAACAAATGTTTTGTGGGTCTTCTTCCATCTCCTTCCATTCTATGGAGCATGCAGGACACAAACCAAATCATACTGTTATTTAGAGCAAATTACTTCACAGTATGGGGTCAGGGATTTTTTCCCCCCTCTCTCATATTTAATTAAGCACATATGAATCTCCAATTTGTTTTATTTTATTTATTTTTCTAATGTAAAAGTTTCCTTTGGGCAAAAAGAGAACAATGTTGCATTCTAGGGAAAATCCCACTTGTTCAGAAGAGGATGACTTTAATAGTGTGTGTTCTTATTCAAGCTAATATTGGATCTCATTTTGTTCTATCAAATAAGCAGCATCATGCTCCTTAGGCTTCTCTCTCTCTCTCTTCCTCTCTTTATATCTTGGTTCCTCTCTTTCTGCCTCCGCTCCTTGGCTCTGTGCTTATCAGACATGTTCAGCTGCCGGTTGACCGTCCACAGAGACTGTCAGAGTACCAGGCCAGTTGGCAGTGGCTGAAGCTTTTTATTTTCCTTAATTTCAAATATTTTATTTATCTTCCAACACTCCAGCAATTACTCTTCTACTTTACTTCCAACTTTTGAGCAGATGACCTGCATCCTGCCTAACATAATAATGTATGGGAACACACACAAGCAGACAACAGATATTGTTCTTCTACAATGCATTTTCTTCTCTCTACATCAGACCCAGTTTACTAAGGTATTGTTACCTGTATCAGAGGGTTATAATTTATGTTTGCTGCCATATTGAGGTACACATCACATAATTGAGATGAAGGCGTTAGTGTTTGTGTGTGTGTGTGTGTGTGTGTGGCATGGGCCAGGGGCTTTGGGGGGGGCGTTGATGCCTTTCTGGCAACCAAGCGGTCAGTAATTACAGGGCATCACTAAGCCTGTTATGAAACACATCAGTACACCCATTATTACTTGTTTTTGCTAATGTGCTTTTCACTAGTTCCTAGAATAACCTGTTTGTTAACAAAAGGGCAGGTTAACAATGCTCTGCCCTGGATCAAGGCTCACTGGAACAGTTGCTAAATTTAAAGATCACAGTTATTCTGTGAGAATAAGTAAGAAAATGATTTTTTTTTTTACCAGTCTCAATTAACAGCTTAACAGCTTTTGAGTTCCTGTTTGTCACAATCAAAACTGAGGAAATGAGGTTTGTGCAGAATATTGCTAGGGTATTCTTTAATACCAATGTTGAAACTTTGAATAATAAAGCTAGAGAATTTTCATAATGTACCAAGGTTTAGTGAAAGAGTGGCTTCATCCACTGTGTCAGCAGACATGTTTTGGCTACAAAGTGCTCTTGTGTTGCCGCCTGTTTCCCATCTATGATGAAATAAAACCAAGAAGCTAAAGTAAATTAGATTTGATGAAACTTTAATGATCTCCGCGAAGAAATGAAGAATGCTCCCATCTTCACTCTGGATGAGTTGACAGTCAGGAAAGCCACTCATCAATAATCTGCCCCTAATTTCTTCCGCTGGTGTTTCGGGGGACGGGAGGGTCTGTGGGCTATCTCTGTGCTTCAGTGCACACAGTGGACCCACAGGGATGGACCCATTAACAGAGATCTGTTTATACTGCCTCACCTCAATCTCAGCGCACACCTCCTGACTAATGTCAGTCATGTTTAACAACCACCTGCCTTATCGCATGTAAACACTGACAGAACCCACAGGCAGCAAAATCAATCAACCATGGAACTTGTGTCAATTGGCTGAGAAAATTTGAAATAAAATACTGTTAAAATATTCACAAAATACGTAGGATGTGATACAGTGAAATGAATCTGGATGTTTAAGTGATGTTGATTGATGGTGAAAATAGGTTGAATATGTCATTTGTTCACTGTAGATCACAGTCAAACAGTGTGATACACACACACACACTGCAAAAATGAGCCCCATACTTTTATACAGATACCATGAAAAAAAAAAAATCTCTCTATAGAGGCATACACTCTGAGACACAGACTGTAGAAAAGTCGATGTTAAAAAATATATACTGTCATACACACACACACACACGCACGCACGCACAAACACATAAGCATGTGTGCACAAAATTGCAAGTTTGCAGAACTGAGTAAAGGCCTAGTAAACTGAAGGCTTTTGTATTTAGAATATTGATTTTTTGAATATTAAATATTTCAGAGGGCACTTTTGAAATGCTTGACGCACAATGAAAACAAAGAGACAGGTATAGGATGCAAGGGGAATTTTAGCACAGAGATGGGATGTTAACCATGTGCAAAAGTCCCCAGCACTCTTTTACATTCATTATCTCACTACTATGTCAAACACAGCCAGAAGCAGCAGAGGAGCCATTAAGCCTTATCTATTATTGAACAGTCAAAGACTATCTAATGTCTGGAAATCGCTGACACCGAGATTCTTTCATAGCCATATGATTTGGTGCAAAAAACAAAAACCCAGAGGAATACATTTTTTTTTAAGCAGCCAAGGGCTTCCTTACATGCACATACACATGCAGGTACACACACACACACACACACACACACACACACACACGCTCAACCTAAGCATATTTCTCTTCTATTCTTGTGTCTTGTTATTCATCTGTACATCAACAGCAGTCATCGGTCTGGCTTGATCTGGCCTCCTCTCCATGTTGGTATATGATTGGCATAGTTGGAGTTGCTTGGCCATGCGGCAAACTCTGTTCACACAATCAGAACATTTCTATTCATGTGCTGCAGTAATGACATTATTATTTCATGTGGGGAAAGATATTGAGAAGACAGAGATGGTTGCCCTTTCGGCAATAAATACAGCGGATGCAATGCAGTCCCACTGTCTGCTCTAATATGCTTTTGTGGGTTCAGTGCTTTAATGTGACCATTCGGAGGAAACATAGTCAGGCCTCTCAAGCACGTCCGTATATTTCCTGACCATTTAGGCTGACAAGCGGGGGTACTTTCTGAGAGTTGGAAACAGTTGTGAACTCATCATGGATGAGGCTCTCAGATCTGTTAGAGTGCAGATGATTGTGTGTTGAGTCATAAAAGTCCATTTTACTAGCACCCACGAGTTGCAAAGGGCAGTAATTAGGACATTTTGATTTGTAGTGTTTAGATGCCGACTGTATTGTCAGACAAGGATCGTTTTCTAGTCCTAAAAAGAATAAAACATAGAACCCTTGTCCTGTTACATGTCACACATTTGATCACATTTGTAATTTTTTATTTACAGGACAGACAATGTCAAATCAATCCTTCACTAGGAGGCAGTTCTGGTTTTTATGGAGTAATACAATAATTTCCTCTCATTATTTGTTTTATGACATTGGTATGTGTAACCTCCTTGAGACTACACAGAAACCAAGCTGTACAATGACAAATTTTGGAGTAGATTTTACTCAGTGCACAGCTAAAATATTAACACAAAATCAAAAGTCTATAGTATACATGTAACCAAACAGAAATTCATATTAAAATTCTGTAGGGAGAAATGAATGAGTGGTGCCTGGTGAGAAGTTGGATTACAGGAGACAGCCAAGTTTCACACAAAAGGTTTCTGCCATTGTTTGTAACTCTGTGACACTCACAGATTTGTGGAGTTGACTGAGAGTTTAATACAAGTGAGTTAGTGTTGAGTAATTTTACATATCCTCATGACAATTTAATTTTAGACTGAGGCTGATAATGTTTCTTGTGTTTACTTGATTGACTGTTCAACCCGTGCTGCAATTTGGTCTGTCTCGTTTCACTCACAAGTGCTTAGTCTAGGTTTTAGTGCAGCCGCAGCATTACGA
Organism: Centroberyx affinis; assembly: GCF_046629955.1. Taxonomy (NCBI): domain Eukaryota; kingdom Metazoa; phylum Chordata; class Actinopteri; order Beryciformes; family Berycidae; genus Centroberyx; species Centroberyx affinis. Next base: position 20,657 of record NW_027278892.1, read on the forward strand.
TGAGGGAGCAGAGGACCGTCCCTAGAGTTAAATAACCAGCTTAAATGGAAGCATAGCACCTCAGGTCTCCTGTGTAACTAATGAGAAGGCAATGCTAAAAGCGCTGTGAAAGGCCTGTGAATAGAGCTGACTGGTGTAAGGTGTAAGGTGAGAGCTAATCAGGCCCTCTCCATGCTCTGACAACCCTGTGTGCCTCCAACAATTACAGTGCTGAGGATTAGCGCGTTGCACAGAAATACACAATATGTCAAACTGCAATCATTAAATGATGGTTCCTCTTGGTTGCCTCTGCCAAAATCACATGGTGCATTTGTATGCAAATGCAAGGTTGGAGGGAGTCGTGCTTCTGGCATAATTTTCATCTGTGGTTGAATGGTTATTTTTGATATTATGGTCCAAGGATTAACAGCATTTGTTTAACTGGATTGCGGAAGAGATTGTGTATTGACCAATGCATTAAAAATCCTCAAAATATTGTACAGAGTACTGCCTATCCACACCATAAAGCCCTGTTTACTAATGCAAACCCATTAATGAGCTACAGTAAAAAGCTTACTAAGAACTTCTAAGATGGTGCAACTCTATGGAGATTTTTGTCAAGCAGCTCATCTCCAAGCAGCCGGAGCTTACCTACAGAAACATATTTCTGCTGTTGAATCTGTTGGTAACCTCCTTGAGGACATAGACCATAGACAAGACCATAGTACTTTACAGTCCCGTACATACTGTAAAGTACTATGGTCTTGTCTACAATAAATGCTACTACACTATGGTTAAAACATTAACACCAAGTAAAAATTTGAATATATTGCACATTTAACTCTAGGGGCAAACAGAGACTTCCTGAAATTAATCAATTTCAGTGCTGTGAAATTACCAGTTCCTAGTGAACACCTCGATCAAAGGGAAAGAGACAAAAATCAAACAAAACAATTATGGCAAATTGTTTCGAAGAAAAGTATGAATGATACACAATAATTCAATATCCTGTTTCATTGTTTTCTTTCATTATCTTATCAGAGATGAAGTTGAATCCCCAGACCATCTATATTGTCATGGTTTTCATTCTGCTTTAACTCTCTAAAACAAAGCCACTATAAGCTTTAGCCTCAGTCATTAATGAGATGACTCCCAGATCAATTCTTATCGACTGAAGGCCTCCATTATTAGCTTGTAAGACATTACTGTTGTACCATTATCCTTTAATTATATTGAAAGCAGAGCACTGCTGGTGTGGCTCTCTCTAGTACAGTACAGAATCAGGCAAGGTACTAAACACCCTCTCTAACGCACATGGCCTCGGGTGTTAGCAGCATTATTGTTGCATTCTAATGACATCATTAGCAAACAACAGTGATTTATTTGTTTAGGGCAATGCAGCATTGCTGAATGGCAAGAGACTTGAAAGGTACACACTTAAGCACTGAATGGAGAATGAAATGATTTTTTGATGGAAAGAAATCATCAAACACAGGAAAACAAGGAAGGAAAAACAGTAGTCCCTCAACAGTTAATGTTTCCCCTCCGAAATTTGACAAAACATCAGTTAATATGTAGTCGCCATCTGCAATTTTAACAGCAGCTTTGAAATAATGTGAACCTGGCCCATTTTCTTATAAATAAATACAGTTAGGATATATTATAAATAACAGACTGACCACCGAGCAATTTACGTTAAAAATGAGGAGTTTCAGTGTCAGGTTAAAGATTCATCATAGGGAGAAAAAGAAAACACACTGCAATCAGTCTGAAAGTGATGATTTAATACATGAATCAAGCCACTGACTGAAGCCAGTATTATCACACTTTGAAAATTACAAGCAATGAGACAGTTGTGTGAATCTGTGTGTGAATCTGACAGGAGTTTACAGAGACCGGGCCTCACCCCACCTGCAGGTGACATGCTCACAGTCAGAAAACACATCATCCCCGTTCACCGTTGGACTGGTTGCCTCATCTATGTTACAGTGACTCACCAGCACTCTCTTCTCTTTCTGTGAGGACATTACGTGTTCTTTGTTCTGTGTCACATTGAACGTAAGGTGCAGTTTAAAATAATCCATTGTTTCACTTTCTTACTAGAAGCGCAATATCAGCCAGTATAGTACAACAATGACCAGAATGATTCATCGAACAATGCTTTTCAAAGTAAGGTTCCAAAGAAAATAATTGCCTTCGTTGCACAGTCAGTCACAATTATTTCTGTTGGATTCATCAATTCTAATCAATACCACTATGCTTCCTGTTGTTTGCAGATAATAGTCTCTGAAAGACATCACTGCAGTGCTCCCGGTCTACTATGTGGGCCTGTACCTGCTAGGTGGACACTACTACAAACACTAGGTAACGGCATGTAGCAGGTTTGACTGTCACAGTCCTCCTGGAGCTGTGAGGTGCTTTCTCTCTGTCTCTCTGGTGTAGTGTGACAGTAAGATGTGGATGTTGAGTCTCATGGGGATCTGACCCCCAACCCAGACCTGTGAAAAGTGGAGTTTCACCTGCCCAGAACAATGATTTCACCACCTCCTATCCCCAGCACGGCTGTTATTCTCACCCTCCAAATCTCCATGTTGCCTGGACTCTCTACTTTGTCAGTCTGAGAAAGTGAGCGGATCAAAGGTGTCTCTGCAGTTTCAGGACTCCTGATATCACACCACGCAATGGCTCCGACCATAATACTCCCTCAATCTCTCTTTCACATCTCTAATGCTTTTTCTCTCCGGTAAGTTCACTTTAACTGCTTTCATGCACAATAGTGCAGACCGCCAATCTGCGTTGCTTGATTTTAGCGATCAGACAACAAGTATAGCCTCACATTTTCTCACTGGTGTTCAGAATTGCAATTCTATGTTTACATGCACACAAATATTACCATATCATATTTTGGATATTCTAAAACCTGAATATGAATTTATACCCGGGATATTGAGAATACAAACGCCTTATCTCATTTTCTATTGGTTTTGCAATCAGCACAAGCGTGGTCTCCACAGTGATATTCACAATAGTTTATAGATGCATACATGAATATCCATGATTGGGATATGAAGATGCATATAAACAGCTTATCCCAAATAAGACCTTAGCTGGAGCTGTTACCTGTAATACTGTGTGCATGTAAATGTACCCATTGTTAGAAAGTCCCCTTCATACATTCCTATCAATGAGATGGTATTGATTGACATTTATCCTCACAAACGCAATCAATTATAGCTCTTGACAATAAATTACTAAACTACAACAATCTATTTCAACCTGCCAATATCAATAAATAAGACATGCCCAGTTCCCCATTGAGAACACTATGGAATTATACACATGCTCTTTGCCTTTGAGTTGACGGCAGATCTGTCTGGAGGTCAGAGCTGTAAGATGGAGGGTGTAAGATGGAGGGAGAGGGTGCTGGTCCTTCCCGTCACAGATAAGACAGCCAAGAATGATGGGGCCAAATGGCAGGGGAAGAGAAAAGGGCAAATTATCTGATATACCAGGGGCTTCGAATTCTCTGTGAATACCAGCAGGGAATAAACAAGATACTCTGCCATTCTGGCACACTGGACGGAGGGCTAACACTTTAACCTTTACCATTTTTGTCACAGCTGGAGGTGGCTGTTCAGTTTTGTGTGGTGATATTTTCAGCATGTGGAACATGATGGAGTGCTGCTGGGAGCTCAGGAAAAAAAAAAAGACATCTCTGACGTGTCAGTTTGATGCCTTTTGTCAAACAACAGCAAATGGAGAGATAAAGGTTGTTATCAAATTCGGTACGGCACTTGCATGTCACATTCATGTCACTGAGGGCTGCATATAAGAACAAGGAGATGTATGTGACTTTCATGTCAGGTAGAGTCTTTGAGACACCTTTAGGTCATTCTGATATTTTGCACAATGCAAAATATTCTATCAGTTATAATAATTGAGATGCTAAAACCAGCTAGAAGAAACTGAATCTTGTTTTTTGATGGGCGGATAGCTCATTCAGATCCAGTCACTATTCAAGTGCTTATAGTACATCCCAGACTCCCATTCTTTTTGCATTCACACATAATAAATGAGACGTCCATACAGTGTTTGCATGTTCAAACATCGATTGATGGGCTCAACGGTGTCAGGGGGTATTTAGCTGTCTGGATCCCTCAGCAGATTACCTTCTCTGCTCTCTCTCCTGTCATGGTGATCATCCCTGTTGGTGTCTGACAGGCGATACAGTCTGGCGTTTGACCTCTGAGAATCTCCCTCTTATGTGTGAGCGTGAGCTGACAGCAGCTTAATGCCAGTGTTCAGGCCTGCCTGTCGAGCAGAGAGGACCGCTTCACTGGAGACCAGTTGTCTCCACCAAAGCAGCTATCTCTAGCAGCAGGCTCATCAGCTGTCGCAGAATCTGCTATAAACTATTTCTGTCCTAATTAATTTAATAAATCCTGTCTTACCTCCATTTGTATCTGTTGCTTCCCTCATTGCTTTATGTGCTTCTGCACATTTTCCAGCAATCTTTCCTTGGCTTATCATCAATTTTATATGCTTTTTGTTACATCTGGGCATTCATCATCCACCTGAAAAAAACCTCTAACTTCTAGTTTTCTTGACTTTTATTTTCGGCACCTCGCAACATGTTAATAACTTTTCTGTGGCATTATGAGTGAACAAAACTCAGACAAGATAAACATCTGAAGGCATCATTATTAGTTCAAAGATGAATAAAACAAATTAACTTGGGAGTGTTTTCAGACCCTTTCTGTTCTATTTCACACAGGCTTCGCCCTCTAACAGGGCTCTATTGGCTTAGCCACTCATCTAGTCACCTCAGCGCACTGAAATTTGCATGCACGTGCTCAACCAATCAGGATGAGCCTATACACCCTCTATGGGGCCTCGCACTATAAATGGCGAGTGGCCCCTCATTCAGCATCCACTTTTTCTTCAGCACCTGACAAACAAGTTTGCCTAGGATGGCATCGTCTGAGACCAACATCGCTAAACACTGCCCGGGCTGCCCCGGCCTGATCGCGACGACAGATCCACATGAGGTGTGTTTCGAGTGCCTCGGCCCGGAACACGCCGCGGATGGTGTCTCCGACTCGCCTGTTGGACCTGTTCGCCACCCGGCAGAACGCCCACTGTCCCCTGTGGTTCTCTCTGTTTCCCCGAGACGCTCCCGCCATGGCCAAGAAAGCTGCTATATGCTTTTCCTCCCCTCCGTCTCATTCTTCCCCTGCTGGCGAGAGTGAGAGTAGTGAGAGTGGAGAGACTGTCGCTCATTCTGGTGGCCCCGGACCGCACAACGGCACCGTGGTACACAGAGATGACACAGCTGCTGGTGGCTCCGCCCTGGACAGTTCCCACTTTTGGGGGGCATTGTCTCAGGCGAATGGAGCGATAGGCGCAATGAACGGCCTGGGACAGCCTCTCAGGGTTTGGTTCCTGAGAGGGACAGATTGATGCGTGCTGGACTGGCTGCAGATGTGGTGCAGACCATCCAGGGCGCGAGGGCTCAATCCACCATTGATAGCTACAAGGCTAAATGGTTGGGCTTTCAGAAATGGTGCTGGGAGCGGAACATCGATCCTTTGAACTGTTCAACTGGCTCTGTTCTCTCTTTCCAGTGCCTGCTGGAAAGGGGGCTGGCGCACTCCACTATTAAAGTGTATGCGTCGGCAATCTCTTCCTGCCATGAGGGGTTTGGAGAGAGGTCGGTTTTCGGCCACCCCCTCATGAAGTGTTTTTTGCAGGGGGCTACGAGAAAACGCCCAGTGGTGCATTCCACCGCCCCCCAGTGGGAACTGCCTTTGGTCTTGGAGGCTCTGTTTAAGGAGCCTTTTAAACCGATTGGGCAGACTTCTCTTAAGCTGTTGTTGGTCAAGACGGCTCTGCTGCTTGCTTTGACCTCAGCTAAGAGAATGAGTGACTTGTGCGCTCTTTCGGTCCATCCCAGCTGTTTGCTGATATGTGGGGACCTGAGTGGCGCCACACTCAGACAGAATCCGTCTTTTGCACCCAAGAACATCAATAGTTCTTTTCGGTCTAGGACGATTCAGCTGGAGGCTTTCTATCCTCCTCCTCATAGTGTGGAGAGAGAGGTGAGGCTGCCCCGTTTATACCCCGTGCGTGCGTTGGCATGTTATGTGGAATGCACAGCCACGGTGAGGCGCACACAGCAGCTTTGTGTGTGCTATGCAGACAGTGTGGCTGGCAAGCCCCTGTCAAAGCAGAGACTCGCCCACTGGCCCTGTGAGGGAATATCACAGGCTTATGTGCTGGCGGGTAGGGACCCTCCAGCAGTCATCCGCGCACACTCGACACGGAGTGTGGCTGCGTCGACGTCACTGTTCAGTGGAACAGGTGTGGAGGAAATCTGCAGAGCGGCGTCCTGGTCGACGCCATGTCCATTCATCAGGTTCTATCTGTTGGATGTGTCTGGGTCTTTCTCCAGGTCTGTACTCAGTACTGGTACATGAGACCTGCGAAGAAATGACCTACTAGGCCTGATTCTCTCGTGTTGAAGCTCGATGGAGACCGGCCACTGGGTTGGCCAGCGTTACACCTTACTGTTTGTCAACATGATTAAGTGTAGCGTTGGTTTTTCACGCCCCCAATTCTATAGACATGGGTGTGAGCGGAACCATATCTGGCTGACCTCTATTGCATTGTTACAGTCAATCCAGGTTATGACAGAGCATGTTGTTTGTGTTAGTGTCTCGGCAGGGAGTGAAGTCATCGGGCTTCGCCCCCTAAGCCAATAGAGCCCTGTTAGAGGGTGAAGCATTTGTGAAATAGAACGATAGTAGTAGAAGTATTGTAACTCTAGTCCTATGATCACAGGCGGAGCCCTCTAACAGCTCGCCCTGCCAATCCATGAGTCGCTGAAGACTTGTGGATGCTGAATGAGGGGCCGCTCGCCATTTATAGTGCGAGGCCCCATAGAGGGTGTATAGGCTCATCCTGATTGGCTGAGCACGTGCATGCAAATTTCAGTGCGCTGAGGCGACTAGATAAGTGGCTAAGCCAATAGACCCCTGTTAGAGGCCTCCGCCTGTGATCATAGAACTAGAGTTACAATACTTAACTATCAGTCGGCAACCTGCGTTGTATGGGTTGATAAACAAAAAAAAAAGCTTCCACTTTGGTGAGAAGTGTTCCCTCTGAGCTTCATAATAGCATGTGGCAGCATTTAATAATATGTCTCCTTTTTATGTTTACTCAAACCAAAACACCTAACGGCTTCTGCTTCACCTGGTCCTCCTAAAAATTCACAAATTATTGCATGGAACTTTCTTGCCAAGCTGCAACTCTGCAACACAGTGGCCCAATCTTAACCTTAAATAGAAATCAAAAAAGTGATTATTAATTTTCAAAGTTGTAGTGATTTTTGACAGCTTGGCAAAAAGTGAAAACTTTCATTATTCATCTGATACAATATAAACAATAAGAAAATTAATGCTGCTGAACAATATATAATCTCCCTCTCTCTCTAAGTCAATGGCATGCACTTATCTAGAAAGTAAAGAGAATGCTATGATTTAAATAATAGTTCATTATCAGGCATCATAAAACTGCAAGGCAAATTTGAGAGAAATATGGCATTATCGCACTATATTACACTGTGTAGCAGCACCTAATAGCAAAATCCAGAGAAAAGATTGGACCTACACTTTGCTAGAAAAATCTTACTTAATGGCAAGGTAACAAGTGGTCCAAAATCAAGAAATGAAATGATACATAAGTGCTGAATCCTGATGCATTTAATACAGTCCTCTTTTGTAGACAGAAGTAAATGCCTCACAGCATTCAGCAGCAAACCACCATCACCAGCAATTTACTTCAGTTTGAATGCCAGGCTGAAACGAGCAATGCTTTCATTTGCTCCAGTGAAAATGGCATGTAAAAAAAAAAAAAAAAAAAATCCAATGCAAGGTGTTCGCTGCTGAAGCCTTTTTAGTGCTGAACAGATGTGAGTAATTTAAATCCTCGATTATTTTCCATTTCAAAGATGTCACTGAAGCAGTCTGTATGTCACCTCTCCCACCGCTGCGACTTGCCTGACCACCCCACCTCGCCCCACCTCCCTCCACTCCCCCACCGCTCCAAGCAGGACATCTGAGCTATATTCAGAGAGGAAGAACAGTCTGCAGTCAGCAAGGTGATTACAGAAAGCCGGTGTGACTGTACAACAGCTATAATCAGCCGTATCCATACGACTGTAGGCAAACAGTGTAGGTTGATAGAAGTGACAGGCTGCAATGATGCTGCATTCCCCAGCAGGTTCCCATTCTCAGTAATTTCAAACATGTCTTCTTTGTGGAGGAACTCTAATATGGACCTCTAGGCATGAATTATCCACAAGCTGTAACTTCTGAGCTATTGCTTGTGAGTTTATTCTTATTTAAACAGGCCAGCGCTGGTTTCTAAAGAATGCTTCACTCATAGGCCTTAATGCATATTGTTTCCAAGTTTGATACAATTGAGACAATTAAGACAATATAGGATATATCCGGACCGTATTTAAGTTGCTGAGGCATCCATCTGTGTGAGAACATGATAGGGTGGGGTTGGCAGGCTACAGGGAGGAAATCACAGCTGACCAGGTTGTTTACCCCATCGAACACGGGATTGAGGCACTAAATTCAAAGACAGGATTATAGAGAAAATCCTGATAGAGATCGGCGGATGTCCACTTAAAAAAAAACAGCTTGGTCAACAAACACAACCCCTGCCTCATCTCAGTAAAATTACACCCTCCCCTCTTGCTGCCTATCTTTCTCCTGTCTCTCAATGTCTACTAGCTTTCTTGACACAAACATGCAGTATGTGTATTCTACAGTCTTACACTGCTGAATCAAATTCCACACCTTCCTCTCAAGAGTTGGATTTTCACCTGCTGGCTCTCCTCCAGGGGCTCTTTAGAGCCTTTCTTTGACTCTGTGCTGTGAATGGCTCTGAGATTGTGCAGCCATGCTGATGCTGGCTTTAGATTAAGGCCAGGAATTCTCAGGTCCGGCCAAGATAAGTCCAGACCGGGTGACTTCAGCAGAATCTGTCTCCTCTGGGAGTTTAAGCAGTCTGGTTATCTGATACTGGGAGCTATGATCAGGAGATACAACCGTGGACAGGGGGAGGTATAGTCCTCTCTTGTACTGCCCAGATACACTGAGGTTATCTTTCAACATCATAAAAAGACACTGTGTTGCACCTCGGGGGAATGGTGTATGCAGTTGTGGAGAAATCCCGCTGTTCCCCAAGGAGCGTCCTTTTAAATTCATCCAGGACTGGAAACAAGCCTGTGGGTGTTAACTGTAGATATGGAAACCATCTCACTGTGAGGTTCCTCATCATCTGATGACTCTAAGACCAACATGATTTTAACATTCAGCATCAATAACTCTGCATGATTTTTGATGGCTGTGCTGCACTGAGATAGATGTTGGATGGATTACTAAATGGATTGCTTCATGGTGCTGAAATGAATAGCCTATTTGAAAAAGATGATGATTACAGTTAGAGAATCATAAAAAAGGCGTTGATTTTGACCTCTGGCATTCCTCTCCAGCTACTCTCTCTGTTCCAATCTCCTCCACACATACAGCTAAATGATTAATTCAACCAATAGTATTGAAATAAAACCTTCATAAACTTGTTATGGGGCAAGCTTATCAAATCTATTACAGTATAGCAAATTCATTTAATGACTAAGACATTAATTCAGACATTTTGCCTAACTGCACAAGCCAATTTTCTATGATATTTGGTACAACGTATTCCTTCAAACTGAACTATGAATTGTATCAAAGGCTTTACAAAGGTTTTTTGAAGCCCACTCTTTCCCCTGTTACCCAAAACAACAGGTAGCAGGTCGCCGTCTGTGCTATTAATGGCTTAGAAACAGATCAATCATCCTAAGGAACATTTTCATATACTGCCGTAGAGATGCTTCCCCTTTCTATTCGTATCCATAAATTATTTAACACCATTACACATTCAAATGATGGACACATAATTTCACTCCTGGTAAAAATCTGCATAATTTCTGCTATTAGCTATTAAGGAACATAATAGGGACTCTCTGTTATGAATTTGTCGTTCATTTAATGTAGAAGAAAACATAAATAACAGCCCAATAATAGCATAACTCTTACCACATATTAACTCTCGCCAAATAAATGGTTGCACAGCTTTCACAGAAATGGATTCATCTTCACTTTGAACGATTAAACTCAGCATACAGATAACGAAAGCAATACAGCAGGGAATAATTGCAGCAATAGCAATAGAGAAAGAAAAGTGGTGCTTTTGTGTGCGGCTCTGTTGGTAGCCGTGTTTTGAGGGGATGTTGGGGATCTACATTTATACCTGTCTCATTCAGAGGAGGCAAAATCCTTTTCCCAAATCATTGTATATTGATGAAGTAAGGAAGAGAATAATTTATTTCACCAAGAAAATCCCTGTTAAGATTAAACTTCATAATCCCCTTCTGCTGAATAATTTCACAATCAGAGATAAGAGATTATATTCAGCGGAACCAGTTACCCAAAATATCACAGAGCACGGTTTCTCTAAAGTTAGAATAAGGTACATAATCCTTTATTCCCAACTCAATTTCCAATAGGGTCCTCTAATACTCTAGCAATATTTCTGAGGGCAAAAACATTCAGAGGGGTCTGTGAGGCATATACAGTTAGTATATACATTGAACTGCAAAATGCAAGAAAGTTTTTTTTCCCTCCTGTGCATAAACTTTAAAAATAAGGGAAAATTGATAGCCCTGCATACCACTTTTCCAGATAAAACATAATATTAGGAGAGTCGCCTACCATAAAGTCTAGAAATTAGGTTGATTGTCTGTACTTAGAGGTGTAGAGATCCATCTGATTCAGCAATCAGATTCAGGCTGTTTGCAAAATTTCTGCTCTAAATCGTGACTAATGCTACCCAAAATCTTATCAAACGAGATGAAATGTCATTTAATTTTTGCATGAAATAGACATTCACATTGAGCATGCTTCCTGTTTCCCTAAACGTTCATGCTCCACAGTGTATCAGTCTCTCTCATAGCCTTGATTTGAAATGAAAGTATTTGTGTCAGGTTCCGGCTCCTTGGCTCCCCAAATATAAAAAACCATATCTGCCTCTCATTAGAATCAATTAGTCAGACTACAAGGATGTGCTGTACAAGCCTTCAGCTTCAAGCATGGGATGTACAGCTTTCTGATTCTCCATGAATAAGAACATTTTGGTTCCTTTGTTTTTTTACTACAGTTTGCAGTTATTGCCAATAATAGTTGGTGATAATATTCAAAAATATTTACTTCTCTTTGTATAAATAAATACAGTACTCTCAATCGAAAAAAAGCCTATTTTTAATATGATTACAAAATTAGTAGTTAATATTATTAGATCATAGCAATTTTGAATTTAATTGCCAGTGAAACCAAATTTATACTAAATTGCCATATTTGTAGCAATTTTGGTGATTGGTTATTATGATGATAATGATGCTGATGATGATTACTTTATGTGTGCTGCTGCTCTCAGTAAATTGCTAGTGAAAAGAGGAGAGAACATCATTCATAGGCAAAGATCAATAAACATGATCCTTTTGAATGCCTGCAGGCTCAAAGTTGATAATTTCTCTTTAATAGCTTGCATAGCTTTAATTTGAACTTTAAAAATAACAGTAGGTGTAGTTGCTAGTTCTAAGAAAGGTTGGTATGGCTTAAAGTCAAACAAGTGACTAAACAACATGTTTTCCTTCTTTTGGCATTTTAGCGTATAAAAAAAACCTGTTCACTTTCCTGCATTCCTCAAAAGAAGATTATGTCACTTCCTTTCTTTTTACCTGAAGGGTATAGAGCTGGAGAGATGAGTTTCTAAATGGATTACCTATATCTCAAAGAGAAATTGACATCCTATTCTTTTTCAAGGGCAAGCCTGCTGTGTTATGTCGAGGCACTAGGGGCTAGATAAAGTTGGATGAAAGCGCCTTTGATTGTATCTTTGTCTGTTCTTGCTGTTGACATTTGGACAGGACTTGTTCAGTAAAATATGCACAAAAAGTACATGGCTGATATGTTGGATGCAGGCCTTCTCATTAAAGTGAATGCACAGCGGAAGAGTGGGGGCATTGCATACCAATAATGAACAAATTACACCTTTATTAGTGAGGCCTTGTGAGAGCCACAGCCTATAGAGGCAACAAATGGAAAAAATGACATGTGGGATTAAGCACTACGCAGTCCTGCCTCCTGTCTGGTGCAGTGGTACCGGTTTGAAAAGTATCAGTGCCTCAGTCAAATTACTGTGTGAAATTACAGATGAATGAATGGATCTGCATCCAATTCCCCCAAAACCCCATTAGTGTGAATGTTTGCCTCCCATAATGACACCGATATCAGATGGTGTGCAGATCCATGCATAGCACAAACGCCGTATCAAAATAGAAGTACAGGCATACAGGCGACAGTGGGGGGGCAAAGAAGCTGTGCATGTGTGTGATGTTGAGAGGGATCAGGTAGTTGGAAGTTATGGCAGAGCATTCCAACTCATTCTGTGTGTTCCATAAAATTTAGCAACCTATTCCCTTGAGATTCTGCTCTCAAAGTTCCTCCGCCCTGTGTGTGAAAGATGCTGCTGCTTTGAAGGATCAACAGAATATATCCTTGATGACATTAAGGACTCGGCAGCAGCAGCAGAAGACGCAGCAGGGGGAGGAAGGGGAAGCCAATTTCGGTGTTGATGTTGGCACCCACAGCGCCCTGGGTGGTCAATCTGGGAGCAGGCTGTTAACTGGGTGTAATGTGGGTTTTGCGGGGAAACAATTGGGGGAAACAGCAATCTCACTAATGGATGTGTCTACAACTTCCTTGAATATGCAAAAAAAAAAAAAAAAAACACAGCTAGTGAGCGGCGACTTTCTTTTCCATTATGTACAATGCAATAAAAAGACTAATTTGTTGTTGTTGTTTTTTTCTTATTGAGGATTTAGGTGTCTGAAGGTTTTATCAACAAAAAATCATCGAACACACACACTACTGTCTGTCATATTACTGAAATGGCTGATGCATGTCTTTAAAATACACTTAGACAAAAAAAAAAAAAAAAATCCAAAGACTGAGCTTTAATGTGTGAGCTATTTCTAAGCTAATTTTTTATTCCCTGAGGCTGTGTACATCCAGCCCAGCGCCTTATTTTCAAAGAGAGAAAAACAATGCCCGTATGCTCTCACACAAATAAAGTGCATCTGTTTGGCTCCTGATTTCCATGCAGCTGTCTGGGGCTGTGAGAGCCCTATGATAGATCTGCTGACTTCCAAATGAGTTTCATGAGAGCAAACCTCATTTTGCAATAAAATATAAGCGTAGAGATGCAGCAGATAACAGCTTATATAATGGTTCATATAGTATCAGCACAACATGTTGGATGTATAACAATCTCTCTGTCTCTATCTCTCTCTGTCTATCTGTCTGTCTATCTAATGAAATAAGAGCACCTTGCATATTTTATCAGCCAAGTGTGGAGCTCCAGCAGCTAGCTTACGATATTGATCTCCAGAGTAGAAAAACACTTTGGACCTGGTTTTGTTCTGCCAGTGAAGACTTTAATGAATCCATCCTTGTCTCTGAATATGGAGAGCGAGGAGCGACCTGCTGCGCTGCGAGAGAGATACGCAGTGTTTTTATAAGCGTAAAAACATAGCAGTGCAATTGAACCGCCGTCCCCCACAGGAGCATGTTGTCTGCTACATTTGGGTTCAACGTCTGTTCAAACTGAACTGGGCTTGCTACACCCCTGCTATAACGGGCCTTATCTGGCAGAAGGATTAGTGTTCAACAGAGCAAAAACACCATTTAGCCATGGTCAGCTGGGAGTGCGCTAGAAACCCCTGCGTGATGCATTGGCTTTGTGATCTCTCAACAAATGGAAGGAAACAGGGGAGCTTTGATTTGCCCTCATTACTGCAGCATGCAGTCATTGAAATGAAGGAAGAATAGGGTTTAAAGTGAAGACAAGTATACCAACTAGCCAGGCTGGTAAAGTGTAAAAGGATGAGGTTAACTATCCTTGTCTGACTTGATTGCCTGGGGAGATTAAAACAGTACAGTATGTATGAAATCCTGTGACTTCCTCTGTTGTTGGTTACGGCGGCCATTACCCCGTCAAGTGTCAATGAACGAAGTATGAGAAGAAGTTATCCTCAGAGTAAACCGTATAGCCAGCAATATTATCTAAAAGATAGCACTTCGGCTATGCTCTCCCTATTTTTGTAGATGGGGCTTTGACACGGATCAATGGCTAATCTCTTGTTCCACTTCAAAGGATTGTCTGCCATTAACTATCATCTTGGTGTAATTTGGTGGAATCTTTGAAAATGCCACAGTCAGACTTTGGGTGTTTAAATATATTTTCTTGTGTTTGATCAGGCGCTTCCACCTGCTGTGTCTAGAGAGTCACAGTTTGGAGTCTACACCTCATCCTGCCAAGTGGAGGGAATGGTCTCCTCCCGATCGCTGATGCGTAAACTAATGAGAAAGAAACAATATGACTAGAAGGTATTGAGTTATTTATGCAAGCATGATGACCCTTTACATGATGACCCTTTACACATACATCTGCAAATGTTTATATAACAAACTTTGCAATATATCCTTTCTAATAGCATAACTCTTAATTCATAGTTACTGAGGGAACATATAGACTAAAAAAGTTAGTCAAAAAGTTTAATCCATTAGTTGCAAATAATTAAAAAGATTTTCAAAGAGTACCCCTCACCGCTTTTCACCGTTTCTATCCCAACAATTAACTTCAGACCATCAGGCATCTGAACTGAAGATAAAGCCAAAACAGAAGGGATCCCTCGCATTCAAAAGAGTATCTGTGACAAACAATGGATTGTACCTCAGAGCTCCATTGGTTTAGAACCAACAACTTTGTGTAGCAGCTGGCCTTTCTTTGACCTCGGTGCTGGTCTGTTCTTTGTGAAGACAGAGCAGAAGTGATTCATCTTTGCATGTTGCCCTTTTGCCGCTACTCTAGGAGACGATCTGCACAGTCTACCAAGCTTTGAAGATAAAAACCTCTTTGTTTTCTGGAGGGAAACGTCAACTTACAGCACAGCAGTAACTAACAAAGGCTGTGCTGTTATGCTTGCTTGCTCTTCGTATATTATTGGGAAATATTTCATTCATTGTAATTCATTCATTCAGTCATTCATCGTTTAAGTAATAAATACACATACACATCATGGACACAAACATCTGACAGCAGGCACCATTGTTAAATTTACAATTTTCAAGTTTATTTTCCTCCTAAGATGTACCACAAAGAAGATAATTTTTACGACGTGTATGACAGTGCTTACAGCTATTGATTTTCATTTCTATGTGAATATGTACCTAAAAAAGAATAGCTCAATTTTTGCCCAAGATTTTGTTAGTAATATTGACAGATTGAGAATGCCATGTGGTTCTCCTTTAGCTACAATGGCTGTTTTTCTTCCTATATGGCCTGTCTTTGTTCGGCTATATACAATGGTAATAACCGGAATGGAGAGAGT
Organism: Centroberyx affinis; assembly: GCF_046629955.1. Classification (NCBI taxonomy): domain Eukaryota; kingdom Metazoa; phylum Chordata; class Actinopteri; order Beryciformes; family Berycidae; genus Centroberyx; species Centroberyx affinis. Next base: position 36,201 of record NW_027278892.1, read on the forward strand.
TGTGAATTGAACGGTCGCTCAGTTGATTGGATTACATACTTACTCTTTAGCATTCTTTGGCCCCTTAATGTATCTAAATTATGGCTTTTTTTTTTCATTTTAGCGAGTGAGAAAGATCCTGGGGGCTGATGTTCCAAGTAATACATTAAATAAATGTTGAGGAAGGCAACGCTACATACCACCATTCCTGCGGACTGCGTAGCTCAAAGGTAGAATACAGAGGGAGAGTTAATCAGTTTGTGCGGAGTGATGGATATATCCTGCAGCGTTTTTTGTCCTAGCACCTGCAATTGATCTATCCTGCTTGAAGAAATGCAGTGGGGTTGAGCCCTATGAAATTGGCTGCAGGTACATTTTTTAAAGATTTCCTTTGTCCAAAAACACCAGTGCAAAGATTGTTCTTTGATTCTGTGATATTGTGATATGTTTTTTCCCACCAATTCCACATTCCTACCTCCCTCTCTCCCTCCAATTTGTGTTGTTTATGTCTGAGTCAGGCGATGTTTATTGCTTTTATTGCTTTGATGCGATGAGTGGCAACTCTAGCAGGTTACTATTGATTTTGCTGGCTTGATGAATCAATCATCTCCCTCCTGCAGGTACATACATACTGTGGGAAAATAAGGATCTCCTTTCTACTCCATCTCACGCTGAGTTCCTACTTCACTGATCTCATCTGAGCATCTCCAGAGTTATCCATTATCTTCTACTATCTATAGAAGCTTGTCATACAGAGTGCATGCTGTGCTCCTAATGCCGCTGCTACCGACAGGGACAAACCAAGAGCCGCTAGAATTAACATATCTAATTCAGTGCATTTCAGAAGTGGGATGCTGAATATAGCATGATATACAGTGCTGCCTATAGAGTGTAATCTATAGGCTATAGTGTATTTCCTCCCCTGAGGCAGGTCATAAAAAGAAGCTGTTGATATGCCACTGTGTCCTTTGTCCTTTGGAAGCACTGTATTCATTTTCTAAGCAGATGCTCAGTAATTGTTAGAAGGAAACATTTAAAGACAAATAAAAATGAATACTGACATTCATTTCATGAAATCTGAAAGAAAGGAGGCAGAAAACATTAGAACACTCCAAAATTCTGTGTTTGCACTACAGCAGATAGTATGATAATGCTTGCCACAGCGGCTTGCCTGGATTGCTACCACTTTGAGCTTCTGCGTAAACAGTATTTACCGTTTGAAGTGGCTGGTACAAACAATTACAGGAATTAAGACCCGTTTTGCTGTCCCTTGTCTGACAAAATTTCCCAAAGGTGTTTTACAAACCCAGTATGGAGTCTTCCCCTCTCCTGTTCGGATTGCATGTCGGTCCCCATGGGCCCAAACGTCCGTGTGAAACAGCAGCCCTCCTGTTCAAGCACAGGAAGCGGTCGAGGTGAAACCAGCAGGGATTCTGGGATTTTACCTGAATTAATTATATGAGAACCAGTTCACAGGCATTCCAAAGGGAAATGCTAATCTTAGAAGTGAATGCCGTCTCTAGAAAGACAACTAACTAATTCTCTTTCAATACTTTTATCTAGATAGAAAAAAAAATCTAGCTTTGGTTTTTCCAGACATCCTACAAATACAGAAATACAGTTGTTTAAATCTACTTACAACTGTATTACATAAATGCGATCATGTTTCGATCCATTTGGGGAGATACGATAGCATAATCAGGTGCAGAAGCACTTCAAACTGTATTTCTGTATTTTATTTCTCTCACTGAGTTCCATCTTTGTTGTAAACAATCCAAGATTACAGTGCACGCTGCCATCGGATCATCAGTATCTGGAGAACAACAAATCCCTATCTCAATAATTCAACTCTTCCCCTTGTGCGGGGAACATGACATGGCACAGCAGATGGGCCAGATGCACAGCTTCACTTCTCAGCAGATACGACAGGAAGCAGAAGAGGAAGCCACACCCAGCCTTGAAGCCCATATGGGTAAGGAACACAATTCTATGAAAACTAATCAAGTTAATCAATCACATCAGCCAATGAGGCATGTCACCCCCATTAAGAGAGACCCATTTCCAGGTGCTTGTGAGATAGGAAATTGAAGTTTACCCTGACTAAGACAGATGAATCACGGCAGAATAATGAATTGCAGACACACGCGGATGATTTTACTCAGTGTCTATTTTCTGTGACATGATGGAGTTGTTGGAGAGTCTGCGGCGTACAGCCACTGTGTGCAGTCTTCTATATTTGCTGTTTACTGTATACTTGCAGTGCCAGAAATCCCATTGATAAAGTAAAGGGATGGAAATGACTCGTTCAAAACTTAAGAAACTCTCAGGCCTGCAGCTGCTGCAAAACTTCTGTTTTGTCAGGATTGCCATTTCAAATGGACTCTTTTCTCCAGTCCTCTCACAGAATATGTTTAGAGAGCTTGCGTTTGTATTTATTCTTATTGTTTATTTTGAGTGGGAGGTGTTCAAATGCAGTACAAACTGTCACATGGATTTGGACTTGCCAGAGATCTGGGAGGCAGTGTTGTCTTCGTAGCTGTTTGGATGAAAGCATGAATCCTACTTGCCTCTTGCCTAGGCTGTTTGTGCAGTGCTTTCCAAGTGCAGATAGAGGAGATTGTTGTTTTGCCTCAGTTCATCACGCAGTTACTCACAAACAGCACAAAGGGTTCATGGTCAAGGGTTCCAGGCCTTGTTGATGCATGACAGTCATATAATGTTGAAAGAAGTTTCTTGGCCCACTGTCAGGAGTGTAGAGATTCACTCCTATATTCAGTATATTCAGAGATTCTTTGATTATATTATAATAACATGAAGTAAACATAGGTTCATGCAACATAAATAGCTGAAATAAGCAAAACCAACACATATACTCAGAAGTTTGACAATGACATGTGACAGCTTCTATGGTTTAAATGCTGGTATTGCAGTTAGTGTAACCATTGTGATGAGACAAATAAGAAAATATCTAAAATATGAAGTGTATAGCATTGCCGCTACAAAACCTAAAAACAACTTTTTATTTTAAAGTGATCACTTCACTTTACTAGAACATCAGCACTATTTAGCACACTGAGCTCCACTTTTGTCATGCAACTTTCTGGGTGATTTCGCTCCATTCAATCCCTTATATCCCATGTATTTCCACTAACAGACTTCATCAGCAAATATCTGGCCATGCAGGTTCTGTTGGGGGAAAAAGAGGAGGAGGAGATTATCATTACGGTTTCCCTTCCAGAACTGTATAATCCAGCTCTTAAAATTTATAAAGATGTGGATGACAGAGCAGTTGGTGGGTGGTGATGAGCACTTAAACTGGCCTTGCAGGTTTGTTCTTAAGACACGCCCACAACAACACAACCTAGGTGGCTTCAACGCATACTTATCTGTCAGTTTGATGAATGCCAAATGTCCCATGTGAACACCGCCAAACAATATGAATGCAGATATAAAAAAAATATATGAAGAAATTATGTTGAGTTTTGGAATGCGGAATTATCTGTAGAGTGATAAAAACATGTGATTGTGACTACAGATATCCAAAACCAGAGAGATTAAAATAATAATAATGATGTCATATTTTAATTGACCAGAAATGTACTGTCTGTCTGTTTGTCTGTCTGTCTGTCTAGTTTGTCAGCCTGTTTGTTTGTATGTTTTGGCATTGTGTGCATGCATTGATGCATGCGTGCGTTAGAGCATGCATGTGTACTGATGGCAGTGATCAGGCAAGATTGTTTAAGGGGTGTATGGAAAATTGACTGGATTAAATGAATAGTCTGAACATAAATATTGTGCATAAAAACTGCTGCCTTATGGTAAGACAAGAGAGATTTGGCTCACAGAGGGGAGAGATGTGCTATAGCACATGGCAACAGATGCTACTGTCAAGCGCTATGAACAGGGACAAGCTGTGAAGAGGGTCTAGCACCTTGTCAGGGTGCTATTCACACTCACAGGCATACAATATGTTAGAAATAATGTGACCAGCTTCATGTGTTTTCAGCCACCAATGAAAATACCATGTGTTTACATTCAGAGGCGTTGTTAGGATCTCGAAACATTGGGGGCTTAGCCCAGCCCAGAAATCTTTAGATTTTCACCCGATAATTACACCATTTTCAAATTATTTCAGAGTAAAATTAATATAAGATGTGAGACACTGTGCTCTACCAAAAGGTTCTGGTCAGGTGTGTAGGCTGGCTTTCACAACATGAAATCAAAATAAACAAAATGCGTGCAATCTGAGTTCTCATTCAACTTCGTTATTATTTTAATTTTCAGCAGCAGAAGTAAAACCCTAAGAAAAAATAAGGGCCTTGACGTTGATGAAGCAGTCATATGCTAGATTGTATGTTGCCAATGCTTGTTAAATTTTGAATAAAATAGCAGCCTACCTTGCTGCTAGCAATGGAAGCATGTAATGAATGACCTGTTGCTAACTTGACATTTCTGCTTGCTATTGAAAGTGAACTATGGTAGCCTGGTAGCTACCTAGCTAGCTACCCATCTGAGTGGAATACATGTTTAAATTGCCAAATCAGATGCAGAGATGCATATGCTTCATACATATGCTTCTGGGGAAACAAATTATGGCTTGAAGCATAGAGATATAACACTATATGTGTTATATCTCTATGACTTGAAGACTTATCAATTGGATTCTACAAAGGCAAAGTAAGGTTATCCCACTTTCTTTTAATGCTTCTTTTTAAGCCCATGTTCCACATTAATATCACAGTGAGTGCAGGCTAGCTAGACCAGTGGTTCTCAAACTGTGTGCACACTGGTGTGCCTTGGAATTAGTCTTATTTATGATGATTTACATAGCTATAATAATCATATGTAAAGGTGTGCCTTGGAAATACTTGTTTTCATAAATGGTGTGCCTTGTGACAAAAACGTTTGAGAACCACTGAGCTAGACTAGCTAGCTAGCTAAAGAGCCCTCTTCCTCACCAACCTGAGCTTGTAGATGAGGCAGTGGCACTGTCATGTCCGGACTCATCTGCTGCTACAGCAACGGGAGATAACTCTTCCTCCACCTCCTCTGGCCTCGCCTGCGCCTCGTTGCCTTCATCCTTTTTCTTTTTGAAAAAGCTTCTTATATCTATAGCCTTCAAGTCTTGCCTTAGTGAATTAGCTAGCTAGCTACCACCACATGCCAACAATGACAAGCCCTGTAACCGGTCCACTCTCTCTCTCTCTCTCTCTCTCTCTCTCTCTCTCTCTCTCTCTCTCTCTCTTTCTCTCTTTCTCTCTCTCGCGCTCACACAAAATGCACACGTGCCAAGTAGTGTGAAGCAGATCTGCTGCTTGAAAGGACCCCCAAAATATACTTGCGTTTTTGATCAACGACATCATATTATTTTCGAGGGCTTTAATGCATGATCAGAATGACAGATGAATAGATCCGGGGCTATTATTTTATTATTCTTATTTTTGTAAAAAATCGTTTTTTTGTTTTTTTTGGGGGGCTGTAGCCTCGACGCCCAGGCCTAACGACGCCACTGTTTACATTGATCTTGTCACATGAATGTCTATTTCTTTTGAATGAGCAAGCAGTTAGGTCTTTCTAAAACTTATTATTTGGGATGTCTACACTCAGTGGTTTGAGCAAACAAAACTGTTCATTGGCTCCAAGTTGATGTATTGGTAATTCTATTCTCATTTACGAGGTAATTAGAAGTCTGCACAAGTAATCATCACTCCATTTGCAGAGCAGGGCATGCTTGAACAAATTATTGATAAAGCTTATTACAGGAAAATGAAATGCTAGGCAGCCAAGACTTTTAAAGGGTAGTTTTCCCTTGAGGATGGTCTGCATGAAATGTCCTTGGCAGTCAAATGTGTAATAGCTATTCACAAAGAAACCGCATAGCCTTTCTGGTTTTGTCCCCTGCTAATCTACTGCCACTGATTGTTGTTCTTGCTTGTTGAGGTTTATTCAAATTTCTTCAAAGAGCATAATACAATAAATATTTATCCTCTAGTCGGGAGAATGCATTTTCAAAGGGGAAAATTAACCATAAATCATGACATTAAGTCATCCCAAAACACAGTGGTATATTCAGGGTTCTTTCACAAATCTGTCAGCAGATTAACGATGTTGCATTAAAAAAAAATAAAAGTTTGCCACATAATATTTGATTATTCTGAAATGGCCAAAGTCTCAAATGACAGCATTACAAATACTGGACTTCATTAATTTCATTAGTTTGGCCCACTCTATTGAGGGTGAAAAAGATTACACTGCATTGATTAGCATTAATTAATATTGATTGGAATTAATCTTGTGGAACAAGGCCAACATGAGAGAGCATGAGAGAACATGAGAGAATGTCCCACGAAGAGCATTCCAATATATTTACATTGACTTATGTAATGATCACCGTCCAACCACCTGTGAACTTACTGAAAGGGCTGAGGAATTGGTTTTGGAGTTTTAATTCTGACCGAATAATCAGTTTGTCTGAGAAATAAAAGGCAAGGCTAGAAGACCAAAGGTGACTTGGCTGTTTGTCTGCTTTGGACTGCTGTGCTTGAGGGGCTTAAGCTGCCGAAGTCAGTGTCATAATTTTAAAAAATTCTTAAAACACATTCTACAAACATCAATTTATCTCATTTGTTTTTACTTATTGCATTTTCTATTGGCCTGTTTTATTCTTCTGCACCCCTGCTCTTCATTCATATTTGACATTTTTATGTTTATCTTACTGGCTTTTTTATTTATTAGTATTTTAATGTTTGTAACTCTGTTTTGAAAAATGCTATACCAATGAAGTTTCTTATTCTTATTGTATGCTTAAGACTATAAGTTATTGATGATTATAAGAAATCTGCAAAAAGAATTATGCGAAAAAACAAAACAAAGAAAAAATACAGCTTCTGTTGGTGCATATTTTTCTTGGATATTACAAGGCCAAAGAAGTGAGTGGATCCATCCTGGAATCTAGTTTTTGTTTTTTTTCTAAACTATGCTCAACTGTAAAATCTATCCCTAAAGCAATGGTTACCGCACCTAAAAACAACGTATGTATCTATTCCTCTGAGCAAGCAAAAAACACAGCCTTCTGGAGGTCTGTCTGGAGTCATCAATTCAAATATAGCCTGTTTTTTTTTACCCACAGAGCCAGCATGGCAGAATTAAAAGTTGAGTCAGGGGGAGCAGTGGCTTATGCCCAACCATTATTTATGCTCCGGTAATTTGATTAAGCCCATACTGACTCTGGGCAGCATGTTGTGCCACGCTCCTGGGGCTGGAAAATATCAAATTAATAATTTCAATTGACAGGCAGTCCAGATGTCAGTGTCTAGAGTTAGGTGGCTGGGCTGATGGACCCTGTGCTCTCTCCCTCTCCCCTCACTCAGACATCTGTGCACTGGCAAACCACTGGGAACCATGTGTATGCTCCTCTTCCTGTCTCCACGGCGACAACATCCACTGGACACAAGGTTGTACCAAGATACGCTGTGGTCAGAAGGTTCTGTCACTCTTGTAAAAGAGCAGAGCCAGAATGTAACAGGCTTAAATTAGCATGTCTACTCCTCAAACAATTACATGTCATAACAGGAAAATAAATCATGCTCCGTTCCATCCCATTGCCTTGCTTTTCTCATTTCTCTGCAGCTTTTTCCTGATACAGTAAATATTGGACAGAGAGGACAATGAGCTTGACAGTGTGTCTACTAGTACATGTACACCTTGTAGAATTTTTTTAATTGATCTGAAATAATCTGTTTTTTCTTTTTCTTTTTCATCATTTGTTCAGCCTTGTTCAGATTGATTATTAACGCCTATACGGGAATCATGTTGCAAACTTTTTTTCATTCATTAGAAACATGACTTGAAGCAAATTTTGTACATATCGTTAGCCATTGTTGACAAACGTGGAAAAAAAAGATGTTACATTTCATTTCAGAGAAAGCAATTCTCTCTTTATCCCATGAGGAGACTGTGTGATCACGTAGCAGTTAGAGAGAGAATGTGCGCATAGACATTTTGTTTAGAATAAATGTTGGCACTGCACAGCAAAATCATCAGTATTAATTTAACTTAGCATGTACGTCAACACTATACCAGTGTTTATATAGGTCCACACCATTTGAGTTAATTTAACACATTTAGTTTTGAACACCCACACCAGAACCCAATCAGTTCTATGAGTGAACAAATTCACTCCAATCAACAATTGCCAACTCCAAATGATTGTCACTGAAAAAAAAATGTATAACCACTGGAAAAAAGCTATGTGTTGTATTTGGAGAAATTTAATTAACAGAAATGTTTATGTGTTTCTGACTCAAGAGTGCTGTAAATAAATGATATGTTCTCATAATGTAATAAGATAATATGTCATGTTTAAATACTGATTTAGAAGAAATGTATATCACATCAAAATAAATAAATACATAAAATGCAAGGTAAAAAGAAAGAGAAATACATATGTTTAGCTATTGTTTTGATTCTGTTGTGGGCCAAGTGTGAGGATATGGAGAATGGAGAAAGTGCAGATTAGTGTTTGAAATAAAGTTATGTATTTTATGCAATTAATTCATTGGAAGCATGATTTTAAGAAAGCCCCCTGTGTTGGTGAAACACTTCCATGTCTTCCCCCTTTTAAAGTCTAAATCTGTTTCAATGATTTTAATTCAGTCAGGAAAAACTTGGATTTCTATTGCAAACCAAAGCAAGACACTTCTGCCAGCTATAGTCTGTAAAATGAAACATAAATTAAAGCTAGATTTTACGCATTTACGGCTTAAAATGTCTGCCCTCTTAGACAGCGTTTGTTTCAAAATATTTACTAAAAACAACTAAGATGAAGGACAAATATCAAATATCTCATGTGAAAAAAGAAAAAACCCACTGAAAAATGGTCTACAGTGATGTACAACAGTAAGAGAAGGCAAAAAATGAGCAAAAACTCCAATCATGAAGGATTTTCCTTTAAGCCAGGTCAACAGCAGTCTCAACACATACAACCAAATATAAGGCTCATGGTTTGGCACTGAGAGATCACCTGCACTTTTGCGACTTTGGTGGACATCTTGCATGAGTGAATTTGGATACTCAAGAGTGAACCTTATCCCATTGGAAGGAGGAGGCAGGAGTCTCATAAAGGAAAATAAATTTACCCGGAGCTGGATGCCTTTACAATTGATTCACAAGCTTGTAAGGAATTAGGGAGATGAGACCAGCTATCCAGGTCTGTTTCAATCTGCTTAAAAATTCTATAATAAATAAATCACATTTTCAGCAGTGGCGGTGCTTGAGCAAGGTATTTAAACTGTTTGACACTATGAATGTGAGAGAGCAATGTGGATTCATTTAATTTATTTTAGTTTTATTGACATGTCATGTGAAGGCGACATTTATATTTCTTTTGCGTCCCTTAATTGCATACCGATGGATGCCCGGGTCCTCAACGGATCCTGCAATCTCAGATAAAAAAGACACCAAAGACAGTTCTGAAGTGTTCCCAGCAAACGTTATTTTAGATGTGACAATACAGTCGTCAATATCAATAGCAGACATTTGCAGGTAATCAGTCCTGGAATAGGTTTTATATCTCAGAATAAAAGTATTGCTTAGAAGAGGAATTCATGGTACGATACATCTTTATGAGACTGAAACCAGTAATGAGGCCTTGAAATGCCACTGTAGTATGAGTCTGATAATGCTGGACTCAAAAGTTGGGTTAAGAATGGCACTTGTATCTATGTCAGTGATAATAGAAAATAATTGTATATTAGTTGAAAGATCAATGACATTACTGAAAAATTCAGGATCAAATTGGTTTTGAGCCTACATTGATACAAAAGCAATTGCTAAGATTGTTTAGAGATATGCAATTTGTATGTTTGTGCTACTCTTGCATTCTATAACAATCAATAACCATTTACATTTAAGTATAACTACAGCGCCATGGGTTTTTAGAATCACCTGAGGCAAACATATAATAATACCTATTCTCAAAAACAATAATTGTTGGAATTATTGAAATATGATTCCTGAGTAAGTGTCATATCTATCTGTAAACTCCAGATAGTAAATTAATCCAGGCATGGTTACATGTTTAATTGGACCACCATTTGAGTTCCAACTAGCCACATGAATAGTTGGCATATCAATAAAAGTAGACTGGGCAAGTGTTAATAGAGATATCCCATAATTGACTGCATTCACAGGAGATCTATTGTATCCTTCAACCCAGTTGCCACAGTTAAAAATAAATTGATAAATAAATAACTCAACATGAAAATACCCATTAAATCCTCTCTTAAATTTTACCCTTTCCCTATGTCAACAACACCTAAAACTGAAAAAGTGGGCTATACACTTACACTACCTGCTCAGTCCCCAACAAAAATATCAAAGATAGCCCTTATTACAATTCAAATCTTAACTTTATCATAAACACAAAAAAAACCTATAATGCTTAACATATAAATGTTAAGCAAAACTATTCCATTTTAACCTTTAGGAAAATGAAAGTAGACTAAACATACTTCACCATTAAGGTGGTGTTCACATTAGCATTTGTAACAATATCCCATGTATTTCAATGACACCTATGCATTGCTGGATCACATGGATTGACGGAGCGCAGTGCATGAAAATAGCACAACCCAGTCCGTCAAAAAAGTTGAAACTAGTTGAGCTTTTGATGGAGTGCAACACTGGCCCCCAGTGAATTATCATAGTCTGTTGTAGAGTAGTGTCATTACTGGCCAAGAGTATGCAGGTATGGGTTAGTATGCAGGTGTAGTATTCTTTTTGCTGTATTTGTTGAGATCACAGCTTGGTACGTGGTTTAATAGTTCGAGGGGATTTATCTGCAGCAGCGGCAGTTGGTAGCTGATAAAAGGCCGACCAGATGACTTGTTTTGACAGTAAATGAGTAAAGGAGAAAAATGTGTTGAAAACATAACGCAAAAGAGGAAAATTAATTTAATCAGGAATTGATAGCAATGACATGCGAAGTGTATTAGGTGCTGATAAGTAGAAGTTAGGCGAAGGAAATGTAGCCAAAAAGTTTTAAATAGTCTACTATAACAAAGAATTATAAACTCACCAGTGAACTAGAATGCCCCAGACACCACTAGGCATACCTAGTCTTGTTTTGCACCTTTCTTTTCTCCCTCCATGTCACACTGTGCTATAACTAGCCCCTCACACTCCTTTGCGAATGTGGCTGAAGCTTATTCTGCATTCATGATGTGGGAATATCGGTGAATTACTTTACAGCTCAAAGCAACAACATGGAAGTATTCATGCATTCAGACTTGTTTGAAGCCGTCAAATGCCTAGAGTGAGCACTGTGGGTGCCCATGATGTTTATTCTCAGCTTTTTCACACTTAACACACCTACCTGTCATTGGATATTGTGTTTCCAGGAACAGTGTCACTTCCACAGTGGTTCCATATGGATGCTTTATATTATATGGACTGTTTTACTATCCTTTGTTTCATTTTGTGGGATGGAATGGAAGATTTTCCTAGTTCTGAAAGAATGTAAAATGTAGGGGACATTGAGAAGTTCATGTAAGCTCCAGAGAAAAACAAGATACATTAGGTGTCACATATGTGCAACTGGTCTGAAATTTCTGTTATTTTATACAGGTTTATAATGCTAAAGGAAGTATCATGTTAACATTGACATTTCTGTTTCCTGGCTGGATAATGTTGGTTATTATGTAAGCAGAAAACCGCTACCAAAAGTCTATTTCCTGCATTTTTACAAATGATTGGCATGATTCATGTCCATCTGAACTATATAAAAAATTACATTCTCCTTCAGTTCGTCATCACAACACTCCAGTTATTACGTTTAAGTTAGATGTAGGGTTTTTCCAGGCAAGCCACCTCCTGAAGAGCTACAGGGTGAGTCCTGTTCTTTTGCTGTTAGGTCTGTGGTTCACTTAATCAAGACAGTTTCACTGATGTCCTCCTCCTCCTATTCAAGCCCAGGCTGCTTTTACTGTGTGGGAGATGTCTCATCTTCCTCGCTTGCACAGTCCGACTCGGTTTCATGTGTCTGTGAAATGAATAAGTCAAAATCTCCTGTTTAGAAAGGTGTCTAACTGTACACAGCCTACACACAAATTGTTGTGAAAGTAACTCATCCCCTTTGTGAATTCGGTGTCAACCGTGCGTAAATGCGCAGACACATAACATGTGAAATAACCAGGAGACCAGAGACAATAAAGGGGAGCTGCAGATGCAGATGCACCCCCCATACCCCTACTTCCAATGTCTATGCTTGCTGCTGTAGAAATCTTCAATTTTTACTGAGAAAAGTTACTGAGATGTGGACATATGGTCACATGGTGTCCTTATATGAGGCTACAGCCATCCTTTCATGTATTGAATCGCTGGGGACTGCCCATTGTTTCCGATGGCCCATTATTCCGAAACCCCAATAGTCCGAAAAATGTCCACCCATTGGACCGAAAGCCCATTTGTCCGACAGCCCGTTATCCCGGAGGTGGTTGGGTTGAGGCATGGGGTCACTGAGGTTAGGGTTAGAGCAAGCTTACGGTCAAGGCTGTCAGAAGCCACGGTTGTGGATGGAGCCAGGCATGGAGTTTTCGGACTATTGGGGTTTCGGAATAATGGGCCGTCGGAACAATGGCATGGCACCGAATCGCTAACCCTAACTATTTATGGAGATTCATATGGAATTGGTCTAGAAAGAGATTCACATCCCTAACAGCTAACCATACATCTATAATTAACACTAGCAGCTAGTCTGCTACATAATCAAAGCAAGCTGTAGTAGCAAGCTGCAAGCTAGCTAGTTGTTAAACTGCTAAATTGCTAAATTAGCACAAGCTGGCAAACAATCTCAGTCGGGCTCAAAATACTTATTGTTTTGTTCTGTTATTGCTTTAATTAGTCCCCCCAGTCACAGGTGGCAGTGTGGCTGGAAGGAGAACCCAAAAACTGAATTAAATATGTCATACAAATCACACAAATAAGATAATTAAGAAAATTCAAAATTTAAATTAATGTCTGTCATACAATTTGTCTTAAAAAATAAGAAAATATTCTGTGCATATTTTCATCTCAAATGAAAGAAAAGGAAAGTCACACCTCTGCTCTGCTGCTAACCTTTTATTACAAATTGGATATGTCCTGAACAGAGGATACATAGATTACTGTGGCATTATTAATTTAAGCAGAGTACTAAATAATAAAGCATTTAATATTTAGTGATTCCAGTCTTTCGATCATCCATAAACACTAGGGTTCTTGTCATTAGCATTAGTTATTATGTTAGGTTTACTATCAACATTGTTGATGCACTGCTGGAACAGATAATTCTATTTCCGCTTATATTATTGTAAATTGCAGTATCCAGTTACGTAAACATTTTTACATCCCATTTCTGTATTATTGCATAACCACACGTACATCACAGCCTTCAAACTCATCTATGTACCTACACATATTTGAAATAATAAAGTTCCCTCCCTGTCTGTCTCATTTACCACCTCTGACTTGGTAGCCTGGAAGGTAAATAGAAATCAAGGAAGGTTTTGAATAATGTAATTACTATCTATTTCTAAATCAAAGCAGTATAATCTATCATCATTCTAATGTTGCTTGTTGACATGAAAGTGAGAATCAAGGTAACACAATACAATCTGTAGTCACACTGTAGAGTACAAGACCCTTCATCTCTGAAAATTATATTAAAATAAGAATTATAATTAACAACAAAAATAAATTCCAAACTGTCTTGTCCCCTCGCCAAGATCGACTGACCGGCGGTTTAGTGAAATTAGAAGAGAAGGCATGATTGAGGAGCTCACTCTGAAAACCCAATAAACAATTTTCGGGAAGAAAGCAAGTCATGTTAGTGATGTAAGATGATGCAAGATGCAAGTCTGGTACCCACGGAGAATTGTGTCTCCTAAGGAAAGCAGAGTGGACCCAACTGATAGTGCTGCAGTAAGGACCCTGAATGAAAGACCACATACTGTTGGTGAGCTGAGAGGAATCATGGGACTGTTGAGTTATTATAGACAATACATAGAAACATTTCTCCCACATTGCCAATTCAGAAGGCCCGCAGAAGGCAACAGCACTGATCACAGAGGAAGGAAGCTGTGGGAAAAGGAAATACCAGAGGAGGAGTGCCCTGTAACACACTGATCAAGTGGACAGACATGCACCAATCAATCCTGGAACAGTGCTAGACTGGATAGATAAGCCTCCTGTTGTTGGGTTCCCAAACTTTTCACACCCATTCATTCTTTACTCAGACACATTCAACAAATGTTTAGGAGCTGTGTTGTTTCAGAAACAGAATGGAAAAATACGTGATTGCTTAATGATCTTGGACCCTGAGTGTTTTTTGGGAAAAAACAATATAATCTCGATTCAGGTAAAAAAGAATTTGGAGCTCAGTGGGCAATCTCAGAGAAGTTCTGTGACTATTTACATATGATGTGATTACAATGTTCTACACAGTTTACAATGACAGCAATCTGCCAAGCTAAATGCAACAGGAGGATGATGGGTTTCAGAACTGTCTGATTTCCATTTCATGATCAAATATTGTCATGGATATCAATGCTGATAGCTTGTCTAGTATGCCCGTAGATATAGAGATACTGATGAGGGAATGTTCAGATCAGTGATCAATGTCAGAATGTTCAATGTTCTGGTTTTACTTGAGATGAGAGCTAGATCAGTATGTCAAAATAAATTGTGCTTGCCTGTCAGAAAACCCCCTGCTGTGAAACAAGAGCACACTCGCTAACGTAATGACAACCCAGCCATTTCAGCTTGTCTCTACAGACTTTCTCCATTTGAATATATATACATGTGATTGTTGACCACTGCTACCGCCAGGCGTATGCTACTGCATCTACTGCAAGCCAGGTAAAACTGTGGCAGGGTCGGATCTATGCACTCTAGTTTAGATTTACATCAACAATACTTAATGACCAAGGAGACGAGTTCAACAATCAGTGTTCTTGCAGTTGAGTAACTACTGCAGAGTCACCAGGTTGAGAACTGCTCCCTACCACCTCCAAGGAATTGGACAAGTAGAGCGCTTTAATTGAGATTTATTTCAAATGTTGAAGACACTCAATGACAGAAGATGAACTGAAAGCTGCTATATGTCTACAATTGCACTCATTGCAAAGTGATAAGATTCTCTCCATTTTACCTCTATATGGACAATCTCCAAAAGACTGGCCATTGAAATGTGCTTTAACTTAAAGTCGGATCCAGGAAACAGCAGTCTTAAACACATGCCAGCAGATTCAATTTCTTAATGACTACATTAAGAAATGGAAGCTGGAGAAGCAAGCAGCCTTAGATCACAAGAGAAAATACGCATTAAAGCTGCAGCAAGAGAAACTATAGCAGCAAGGTGATATAAATTCATTGTTACATCCAGGTGAGTATTACATTTTAGGCATGTAGCTGATGTGCAACTTACAGTAAGTGAGCAGGTAATGGTTCAGTGGCTACCCTGTACATTCAGTCACATTTCACATTTTAGCCAGGAACATGACACCACATGGTAGTCAAGTGAGTTGAGGAATCACTGAGAAGACATCATCCATATACTTGTTCATCAAGCAGGGAGAAATGCTCCAAATCTATGTTACTGCATTGCAATCTCCTCTTGCTGTGCAATTACCTAGCACTGGAAGCTAAAGTAGAGACGCTTGAAACACCAAAGAAAACATCCAAGAAAAACAGGGAAATGCAGCAATTCAATTCACATCGATGATGTGCCACACGAGCAGCTACTCCAACCATCTGAGTTGTTGTAGACATCCCAATAAAGCTTGAATCAGCAGAACCTTTTAACAGTGAACTGCCTGAGCCAGAGCAGACACAGGAAACTGAATTGAATACGTTTCCTGAAAGTGGGGAACTATGGAGGAAGCGTCTTCCTCAGCAGCTCACAGTGATCAAAGCAGCAAAGTAGAACATAGATCTTGGAAGCCTAAGAGAGTATAGACCAGTGGTCGGCAACTAGCGGCCCGCGGGCCAAAACTGGCCCGCCTGTAATAGTATCTGGCCCGCCAGATGACACTGAAAATCTCTGATCTTGCCATGCTTTGTGTTGTGGTGCCGTCGTATATTGTATTCCTTGCAAACTGCAACAACTTCGTTGCAGATTAGACAGACTGGTTTGGCGTTAATAAAATCAGGTAAGATGAATGCATACTTTTCTTTCCATTCTTCTTTGTACGTCCTACCTTCGCTGTCAACTTTTCTTTTCATTGCTTTTGACAGTGACATTTTGTCTTGCTAGCTATCAATGTTTTGCTAATGTCTCTGTGCACACAATGTAACCTCCCGCACAATAACGCGGGTAACGATGTAACGCGAGAGTAACGTACGTCGGATATCCAATCCTGAGTCCATAAAATAATTATTACAATACGTTAGTTAGGCTCAAAGAAGTAGTCATTTTCAAAATGGAAATGATACACATTTATTATTAACTGTGTGGAGAGGGGAAATATGAGATTTACACACATTCATGTCTTAAAAGACAGTCTGTCGGTGATTAAAGACAGCAGTCACATTATCAGCAGGTTACTATTATAAGCTGTTTTATAACGCAGCCACAGAGTGGAGCAGGAGACAAAGCAGTAATAACACACTAATAACAGTCTGTAGCAAATTCAAGTTACTTTATTTTAAACAAATAACTTTCTTAAATTACTCTTTTGTACAATATATAATAGTATAGATTAGGAAAAAAAAGTTTTGTTTGGTAGAAAAAAAGGTTCTGTCCAAGATATTATGTTTTGGCCCACCATTCAGTTGCTTGGAAAAAATTTGGCCCGAGGCCAAACGTACTTGCCGACCCCTGGTATAGACCATCAAAGATCTTCACATTTGACCAACTCAGAACTCCATTTGATGGTGATGATGGTGTAGCAGTGTTGCCTTATTGTGCAAGCACCCAAGTGCAATGGACACATCCTATGCAGCCATACTATCATATATATGGGATCTAGACTGCTGTTTTCACAGACGAACATGCATGCATGCACACAGAACTCACACACAGCAATGGCCTGTGTCACACGCACACGCGCGCGCGCGCGCACACTCACACACACACACACTGTTCAGTACAACACAACAACAGCACACAAGCCTGGGAGCTGAACCCAGACATAAACTATTTCACATATACATAGACTGTTGGAGTCAGTGGCGTCGCCAGGGTCTCTCTTTTTGAGATTACCCCGAATATTTTTGATCAGTTAATATGTAGTCCTAAGTGAAGTTTTACATTGTTCAAGATTTCTGTCGCCTCTCACCATCCACGCTCCATTGTGAGCACTGTCTACAGAGATCTGCCCACACAGAGTGTGAGGTAAATTCAAGTTAGTAGTCAGAGCGGGCCGGTTATTTTACGTGAGCCAGCTTTGAAGCCTGACTTTGGGTGCATCGAGGTACATGCTGGGACACAAATCGAACTCCTGTCGCTGCTTGCTATGTGTGTCTGTTTGGTAGGGGGCTCTGCCAATCTGTCATCGTGTAGTTTGAGTCGAACTAAAGGAATAGGCTACGTTATGGATGATTTTAATCGGTCGGTCCTAGTCTAGGTCAGAGAAGTCAAGGTGGGCTACAGCCAGGAAACACAATGTCAGGAAAAGACAAGACAGGTTATATGGATCTTCTTCACATTTTCAAAAGAGGAAGAAAGGTAAGATATGCTATAGGTTAGTTTAATCAAGTGATTGATTATCCATATCTGGAAAGACAGCAAAAATCAGGCAGCTGTGTGGTGGCGAGTTGACTAACGGGCCGGCCAGATGGACACTGGAGTGTTAGCTTGGACTGACACTTGGTTGATAGCTTCATGGTTAGATGCCTACAACCTACAGCAGTTTTTTGTTTTTTTTAGCTCAACATCTTCAATATAATATTGGATCACTATAAACAAAATGTTACTATTTCTCTCCAGTCAGCTCGTTAGTCAGTTAGTTACTGAATCCTCCCATTCAGGTCTACTTATATGGGCTGCTGGATATTAAATGTAAAAACTAGTTCTCTTCACATGAAACATCTATATTATTTTCAACTTAAGACATTGTTTCCATTAAACGTGAGAAAATGTTTAAAA
Organism: Centroberyx affinis; assembly: GCF_046629955.1. Lineage (NCBI taxonomy): Eukaryota > Metazoa > Chordata > Actinopteri > Beryciformes > Berycidae > Centroberyx > Centroberyx affinis. The sequence continues at coordinate 54,304 of NW_027278892.1, forward strand.
ATGTAATTTTGAATTCGTGCCTCTGTATATTTTACTACGCTGGTAGACTCCTCCAGCCATTCAGAATGGATTAGGCTTTTCATGGTGATCTTTGATGTGTCATTGAAAATATCAGCTTCCTAACAGAAGGACATCACAGGTTAAATAATTTACTTCTTAAAATGAGTCATGCTTAAAGTTAAGTTTCCATACGTAGGCTAACAAACAAACCACAGTAGCTCACTATTAGGTTGTAGTAATATAGTGATATAGGTAGTGAAATATATGGATATATATATATATCTGTCTCTTTACTGTAAATATATACTATGTAATATATACTGTATACAGTATATATTACATAGTATATATTTACAGTAAAGAGACAGATGAGGAGTGAGGAGCACATACTGTATATCATATATATTTAAAGTTTTATATATTAATTGATAACTGTGTCTCTGTTCAATTTTTGCAAAACCTGAAATGTACAAGAGTGAGGAGGAGACAGAGACAAAGGAGACAAATAAGTGTCAAGAGAAGAATTCAGGAGGCAGGTCTGAGGAGAGAGACAGACAGACTACAATATACTGTATCACTGTTGACCTGTGCAGACTGCGGCTCAAACTGTTTACCATGCTGCTTCATTTACACCCATGTATGTTCATGTCAAATTAAACCAGATTGATGCATTTTGCTGTTGAAATTTAAGGGAGGATGCCCCCGGATCCCCTTAGTATGGTTCTGTGACTTCCTCTGGGCTGAGCCCCGAAAGTTCTAAAATCCTAACAATGCCCCTGGTTGGAGTCAGCACTCACTGACAGCGTTTAACAAAGCCGAATGCTGAAATTGAGAGAGCTGCAATAAAGTCAAGTAAACAATCAAGAAGAGAGCTTGAGGGCCCATAATGCCACTGAGTACTGACTATAACCGAATGTATGAAGAGTTCCAGACTGTAACTTTGCACTGAGCAATACCATAATTTAGAGTTCCAGACTGCAACTGTGCACTAAGCTGTAACAGAATGTATCGAGTGAACGGTCAGTCAGCAAAGAAGAGAAGAGTAATCTGGCTTTACTTTGTGCCCTTTATTTTGTAATGTCCAATTTTTCTCATTAAAAGAACCTGGTTTGAACTCTCCAGTTTGAACTGTCTTCTCGTCTTTTTAGAATTTCATGGAAAATACTTTTACTTTTAGACTCTAACTTTTACTGAATACATTTTAAATAGAGATACTTTTTACTTTTATTGTTAAATTACGCATTTGTCTGCAGCTTTTTCCTGCTACAGTAGAAACTGGTCAAAGGACTCCTCAATGAGCTTGATAGCAACACTGCATAATTTAAGACCCCTCTCAATATTGTTTTGACATACTGCTGTGATAGCTACCATTGTGACAGCCACAACACTAGCATGTTAATTATTCACAGCTCTAAACACAGCTCAGATCAATAATTAACTGGGGAAAACTGAGGAGAACCACTAAAAGCATTTATGATAGATGTATATAATGCAGAAACACACCATTTGATGTGAAATAAGTCAGATATCGACATAGTTATTGATCTCTTATTTGATACGTGTTGTATCATATGGTTGGGTCAAAGAAAACCCAGCTCATGAGCAAAGTGGCGAGATGGTGTGTGTGTTTGTGTGTGTGTAAGTATGTTTGAAGGAGGGCATGCATGTGTGTGTCTGCATTTATGAAAGAGAGGGACAGTGATAAATGCATGCCTCAGGACATGTTTAATAAATTATCACAATCGACTTCTATAACAGCTGTCAACCATAATTACTGGCAACTGTTAATAATATACTGTCAATGACAGCATGACTATCATCAAAAGTAGTCGTCATTCATGCTGATGTCACACGATGGCTTCAGACAGACTACAAGACTCTGTAAAGGACATGGACTTTGGAACATTACAATCAATGTGTTTTGTGTTCAGAACATTACATCAGCTGGTGCAGCTTCCATACCATACTGGTGAAGTACCATATAATTTGTGAGTAATGTTCAAAGAGTCAAAGACAGGGTGCCAGCTAGATGTGTGATTCTTTTATATATAAATATGTGCATGTTAGGTATGAAATGTACCTAAGGCGAGTGAAATATTCCAATATTCCAATACTCCACTTTCACTTTGCAGCTGTGTGAATCAGAGTTGTTTGTGTAAATAAGAGGTTGATGACTATGGAAATTATTCACCCACTACATTGCATAAACAGAATCCTGTGATCAGAGGGTGGCAAGTTTGCTTTTGTTCGTTCAGTGGGAAGACATGAACAAAGGCAACTGCTTTTTCACATGGTGCACTTAATGCAGAAAATCAGCTGATAACTCAAGTGCCTGTCATTATCACACTTTCCCAGTATTGTTTTGAAGCACAAACTATGTATTATTACATTGTGTGGTGTAAATGTCGACTGTGCTGCTTGTCTTTTAAGTCAGGTCATCATCAGGAAATGTGTTCCGTAATTTCACCAGAAGTGGCTTTTTGGTTTATTACATTAGCACAAACTCAACCACTTAAGCATTTTTTCCTGGGTTGCTTAGGGCTCCGACACTGGCATTAGTAGTATGTTAATCTGCTGTGTGTATCATGTATATGTGTAGAGTGATATGTATATGTGTTATATGTGATTGATATGTATATCTTTCTGGCATTAGGATGGTATTAGGATAGAAACCAAGGCTGATTAGCAAAACCAAGAATGCCAACTCGGTACTTATGTCCATGTGAAGAAGGTTCTTCCCAGATTGGAGAGAATGATCTTCTCGTAAAAGTGAGCACAGAAATGCTTCCTTACAGTTTGAGATGGGCTGTGTGCTTCATGTCAGGCACATGAGTAATTAAGACACACAGCCGTTAATTTTCCCACCTTTTTCAACCGTCTCTGCACTGTAAACTACAACACTGCTTGGACGTGATGCGTAATTCTCGCAATGAAGAACACTCAAGAACGCAATATTGAGAAAGAGCTCAAGACAGCCATTACAACAGAGTTACCTTTGTCAGTAGTAGTAGGGGAGACTGGGGCTGTTAGGCTATAGCAGATGGTTCTCACAGTGCTTATTACTTAGATGACTACTGTTGAATATTTTACATTGTTGTATGTCTGGTACAATGTACTTGTACTCTTGTCTGGTGTGTGGGTGTATTTTTATTATAGTGTGTTTTATTTTTGTATTGGTGTGTTTCTTATTGTATTGGTATGTTTTCTACCACCTTGCACCCAATATTCCCCATCAGGGTTGAATAAAGTCTACTACTAGTACATGGCCGCAATAAAAAACGCTTTCTTAATACCAAAAAGGTAACTTCTTGTTTTGAGCATGCTGATGTGGTTATTTCACTTATGAGAGACCTTACCTTGAATGACAATGTGCCAACCAAGCTCCTTAATTAAAAACAGGCTTTATCAATGCAAGCTGTTATGCTGTTATTAAACTACACTTGACGTTACGCGTATAAAGCAGCCAATCTGTTATTGTGCCATCATGTTACAATTCATTTACCATTCTAACCAATGCACCACTACAAACAATTCAGACTGTGTGATTTTTCCTCTGGTTGACCCATACAACATTTCCACATCATGGACAAATTCTTTCATCATGAAAGATACAGAGTTGCGTCCACACTGAACCTTACCCTCCGACACAGTTCTGGTGCTGTCATAAGTTTAGAGCCGCATTGTTGCAGTCTGGCAGAGGCTGAAATGCTCTATCAGAGAGGGACCATTGTGCCGATCACCTCCTGCTGTGTGGCTGAAAATTACATCCACCTACGGCGGCCACAAAATCGAACCGTATTGCAACGGATGCTGTTCTCAATACAATGACAATGATGTGAGCAGGCAGCCCCCCTCAGCTTTGATTTCAGGGGTATATAGGGGGTCTATGTCTGGACCTAGGGGGTCTCGGCCCCCCTGAGCCCCCATTGGAACTCAGAACATTAGAGCGGTCCGTAGGAGCAGGAGTGCAGAGTCCATATATGGATGCAGTAACATGCCATCAGAGTAAGTTGGGTATGTTAGAAATCGAGAGCTCTTGTCTTACATGCACCGATGTCCTCAAAATTGGCTTTCAGTTTGCATAGGCTCACAACTTGTTTTCAGTTTTTCTTGAAGGGGAAATAAGTAAGATTTTTACTGCCCCAGCACAAAATGACCATAATATATCTGCGGGGGGTTGATGGGGCTGTTGATCAATAACAATGACTTAATGATTACTTCACCAGGTGCATCATCTGTTTTGTCATCTCTCTTGTCATGTGTGATATTGCAGACAGGTAGCATTTGGAAAATTGCAGTTATGGATCATAGGGGGCACTGCTTTGTCTGTTCATTCGTTTATGTGTCTCAGACATGACTGGTTTGTTTCAGTATTTCACTGAATGGCACAAAGGGTACGAGTTTTCCCTCTGAGACTTTTTCATTTACTTACTGTTTGGCCGATGGGATGAGTTCAGTATGTCTACAATTATCCAAAATGGGGATCACAAATAAAGAAAGATAAAAGACCACTATGCAGTTAAGAGGTTAGGTAATTAGCTGGCAAGCTTAAAAAATATTTCTTAATCTCAATTCATTTACTGTGTATGTTGTATATTTGTTGTTATGCTTGTAAATGTATCTTAAAAAACGTTACGTTGCCAGCATTCCAACCAAAGCTAGACTTTTGACTGGCATTACATTATACCGCTCTATTTGATGTAATTCTCAGATACAAGAGGCTTGAGGAATAAGTCTCAAACCTATGAATGGACTGCAGGGATTTCTCACAATTTCTCCAAGCGCAGTGCTTACAAAACTTTTTCCTCTTTAGGGGCTTTAACTTTGGGGCAGTAACTCCATGCCCCGCTCTTATCTTATCACAGGGTTGCACTCTGCATAGCAGAAGTCACCTTGGTGCTATAAGAGATGCAAACACTCCTCCGGAGAGGCCTGTCATGACATAGTCTGGAGATGTGTGCCACTGTTTTCTCCCTGCAGTCAGTCTCATCAAAATAGGCCATGTGATGCTGGCTGTACAGTTCCTCCTATGTACTGTCCAACCACAGTTCGGTCTAATCAGCCTGCTTACAAGTTCAAGACAAAATATATAGAAAACATATAGGACACATTAAATAAACACATTAAGACATATCAAATGAATAATGTAAAGTGCAGACAATGAACTGAGGAAACTGTGGGCATGGGCTAGAGAGTCTACTTGTCACAGATGAGCAGGCTTATGGCAGGTCTTTGGTCTGTTTGATTTAGCTTGTGATTGCCTGAACCTGCGACCTGAAGGGAGGGGTTTAAATTCTCCCCAGGGGCGACTAGAATAGTCTACAATACTCTGGGCTTTGTCTTACATTGACATTACAGAGGGTGCTCTGCTGGATACCAGTAATCTTATTTGATTCTTTCCCAATGCTGTTGAGTCATTTTTTTTGTCTTCACAGTCAGGTTTTGAAACCACGGCACTATAGAGCAGGTGAGGATTGACAGGAGTGTCTAGTGTGTAGAACAGAGACATCATTGTTTCATTCACATTAACATCCACTTTCTTAAAACACAGTCTCTGTTTGCCCTTCTTACAAACAGTGCTAGCACGATGAACAAAATGTAGTTTACAGTTAGTGATACTTCACATACAGATACTTGTTTCTTTGCACACATTCAACATTTTGATTGTTGATAGTTGCAGACAGAGGTACAGTAGGGCTTTCTACCTAATTTAATCTGCTCTGTCTTTTGTTTTGGACACATTAAGGCGCAAAAATGCATCACTTCACCAATAAATATATTCCTCAACCGCAAGCCCATGCTTTTTCTCCTAACAGGTGTGCGGTCACTATTATCAGAATATTTCAGGATGTCTCTGTCCTCATAATGACCTCCTAATCATTGGTGTAAAGAATGGACAGGAGAGGTGGCAAGACACATCCCTCGGGCGAGCCTTTGGAAGAAGAATGCCACTCAGTGATTACCCCATTTACCCCGTACGTTGTGAGAACAGCATGTTAGAAAATCAATCCATCTCGGTTAAAACAAGGCAGCAGTAAATATGTTGTCTCCCACGCATGATACAGTCATTGTTTAGGCTAATCATTTAAAATTATTAATCACTAATAATTATGCTTCTGTAGTATAGAGTATGGTTCATTTGTGTGCGGTTATGCATCATATCTCAGACCTTGTGTTGTCAGACACCTCTCTGGAAGACTGGGGGTGGTGCATGAGGGGATATCAGCAGCTGTGGGGCCATTTTACAGGCATCTTGGGTGCTGTTTGGGTCCTCACAGATTCTTACAGATTTCCCGTACATATGGAATATGTAACTGGGTGGAGAGAGAGTCTCAATACGATAGAGAACATTAGGTTACAATGTAGCTGTGGATCTCTGAGTGAGACTATATCTCTCCAGTTTGAGGACACTCAGAAACACGTTCCATCAAAGAGTGCTGTGCACAGCCACCTACAGGTGGTTTGTCTTACAGAACCATCCACACCACCTGGCCCTGTGGGTCAGACCCATATATATGGAATGTGGAGAGACAGCCTCTGCACACAGAGAACCATGGTTACATTGTAACCTAATGATATCAGGGCTTGTTTTCCTACCTTCAGAAAAAAACAATTTATTTTTGTACAGTATGAAAAACAGCTTTCACAGACTTAATTAGATGATTTAATTAGATTAGATTAGAGCTAGATAACCCATCGCTGTAAACAAGAAGCCTTAAATTGGTTTTGTCAAAGTTTCTCTGTTTTATCCTTATTTCATTGTGCCCAAGTGTGCCCAAATTGATTGTTTTCATATTAGTGCATGCCTGCAGAGACCTCTGTTTGGACCAGAGGATATTTCAAGCTCTTTGATTGGATGAGCGAGGCCGGTGGGCATTTGTGTCACAACGTAAACATAGGATGTAGACACAATATTTCACCAGTCGCTGGCATCCTTTGTGATGATGTTATGCTCTGCTTACTTGAAAGTAGGTTGCTCTGCTTACTGTCAATCACATGACACCCATAGGAAAAAAGTCTCTGCCATGAAATAATTCCGCAAAACCATGTCGCCTTACTTTATTGACACATCTATGCTTTCTTATTTGGGGCGTCTTTGTTAGCCGGGACAACAGCTAATTTCAAACCAGGTTTGACGGCAAAAACAACGATGAAAAAGTAAATGTTTAAAAATCTGATTATATATGTCATGCATTACAAAATGGTCTAAATGACACCGGTATTTGCTACACTCTGAGCTTCTCAGGCAAGTTGTTCCAAAGCCTCAGGGCCTTGACAGCAAAAGCCTCATGGTCACCTTTGATTTTTACCCGGGACACAGGAACAGTCAAAAGGATCCTACATGAGGGTCTCAGCATTAAAACAGATAACTAGAGGCCAGGCTATGCAAAGGCTTAAAAGGAACCAATAAAAATCAATTCTAAAACAAAGAGGCAACCAGTGGATAGATGCTAAAATTGGGGAATATGGTCCCATCTTTTATTTTTGGCTAAAAACCATGCTGTAGAATTACCTCCTACCTCTTTTCGGTTAAGGCAGGTAAACAGGGGATTGCAGTAGGGCAGGATGAAATTACACCATATAATCCTCTCTGTATCACTGAAATTTAAGATACATTTAACTTTTGCAATTTTTCTTATAGCCAGGGTCAGGAAAAGAGAGAAACGTGCAGATTTATATATTTAATAAAAATTGAACATAATTGAATATAATTGAATTCTCACACTTTTAGATGCTTTTTATATGCACATAAGACCGCACATTACATATTTACAAGACAGTCATGGAATTTGCTTTCCATTATTAAGGTTGATGGGATTATTTTCTTTTTGTACTCTGGACTGTAATGTGCATACCATCCCATACTGACCCAAGATCGATGGTGTAAAATAAACCTTTCGTTTTTTTCCTTATGTCAAAGTTTTGTCTTTCTTGATTTCAGCTCTGACCTCTATCCTCCCCTTCATGTTTTTCAGACCCTGAACCTTTTAGATACGGCCAATGTTTCCGTTGTCTTTCAGTCCTTCATAGCATATGCTATGTGACATATCAGAGACAAATAATTCACTCTGCCCCCCCCCCAATCCAGCCACCCTCACTCTGATTTGTTTGTGTTGTATTCATAATTTGATTTGATACATTTCATAGTATGTGACAAAATGAAAAAAGGTGCAAAATGGTTACATTTGCCTTTTTTCCACACACCAAATCTACAAATGATTCTCAGGACCTCTAAAAGACCTTCAGTTATCTTTAGTGCGATATATTTTCTACGATGGTTTCCTGATCTTGGGAGTACAGTCAAGAATAGGGATAAACAGGCAAGGAAAGTGAGGGAGGGTACTGTAACTTTCAGCAGCAGTCCCAGTGACCATAGTGTTTATCTGATAAGTTTAAATGAAATAAGATACATTCATCTTGCATGTTGAATTATTTTTAAACCTTACAAAACTAATTTGAAATTGCAAAATCAAGAATCACAATTTTACCATCAACCAGTTTTTCCTCACTTGTCAGACTACTATATGGGTGGAGAGCATTCATGGCAGTCATCTATTTGTGTCATCATGTCTGTGTATCCAGCCATGGAACAGATTGTCTGACTCCCTGGCCCAGCCAAAGGTCTGTGCCACAGAAATCTTTCCAGCCATTTCTGGTCCCAGGCCACCAGCTCTACTTTATCAACACAATCAAATTGCCAATGATATTACGACATGATTTTGATCATAATCAAACTATTAAATTACAGAGTAAAGAGGTGTCTTTTACTTTGGAGTGTTATTAAGGAGGTAGACTTTATCATAGTTATCCAGTGTTTATTTGTATTCTCCACGCAGAAAGCTCCAAGGCAATTATTAAGTCTTTGATGTAAGGGAGAGAGAATGTGAAGGAGAGAAAGAGGATGAGGATGGGGTGATTGCATCTTTTATTGTTGTTTTTTTTTGTTTTTTTTGTTCCAACTAATTAACCAAATAAATCTTGCAGTCAGTTTGCACTGCTGGCAATTGAAGCTGCTGTGTTCCTATTGATTGCCATGCTCCGCATGAGTGAGGATCATTGACCAGCGGAGGGAGAAAGAGATGTCATGCACTTCTTGTCCTCTCCAACCATGGAATGAATACTATCTTTCACTGAAGTTCTATCACTTGCATCTGGTTTATGTGTACTAACTAACACTTAATGCAGACAAGCACAGGAAGGCCCGTGAGGAAGTGAACATGTTTATTGATTACTCATTTGTGCAATGTCTTATTCATAGAAACCTCTCCCTTTAAATCTAAAGAGTTATGTAGAACTATTAATGTTCAGGTCCTTGTTCGCAGTACCAGACTTGGATGAATACTATCCCGTTTGTGTGCTCTTCTTGTGTGGGGCCGATAACAACCTCCCTGTGCTTTTAGAAGTCACTCCACACATCCCGGTCAGTCTAGTAAATCGATTCCATTGACAATGATACATGCTTCAGACGCTTCAACAGCTAATGGGAATAATTAAGAAAAAGCAAGCTGTCTAGCAAGAGTGTTGGGAGGCTGATTTATGTTTTGGGCTGGGATTTTTGTGCTCGCATTCCTCTGCACCTGAGGGGTCTGAAGTAAGCTTTCCAGATTGACTTCCACTTAGTAGAATGAAATGATACAATTCTAGAGTGACCAATAACCACAGAGGGCAGTGGAAAATTGTCCCCAAGGAACAGCCACAAGGTGAAAGTGATAATCCGTGCTTTAATGTCTGGCCCCCATGAACATCAATGATAGCAGAGTTTCTATGCCTGTCCCTGAATGTATCTCATGACAATCTTGTCAAGTGACCTTGTCTAGCAGCTGAGCCTGGCGCAGTGTAGGATGGCACAAATAAGTACATAGAGCAAAAATATAGATAAAAAGTGATATTATCCTCAGCATAATAATGAAAAATCACTCTATACACAGAGACATTGTATCTCCAGATAACTGCTGAGGTTTTTGGCAAATAGAAAATGTGACTTGCATGGAAACCTTTGCTGTTAGCTCTATTGTCACAGAGTGAATGTGACCTGTGAAATATGAGTTTTGATGTATTCTTACTCTCAAACTTGATCTAAAATACATTTTAAGAGTATTCCACATTTAAATTAGTGTTAAATGGTTTGATGAGTGCATGTGTGAGGAGAGCATTGGAGTAAAGAACATCAGATTTTATGTCACTTCTCACCTACACAAATCATACTTCATAAAGTACATAAAGTACACAATTCGGCATAAGCATCTACCATACTTACAGGCAGTGCAACTGGAGACCAAATATGAATAAGTATAGTGCAACAGATATGGTGGGAGGACGTAGCTTTTCCTCACAAGATTAAATTGGTAGAAATGCTTTAATCTACCCCGACTGCATGTCTGAAATATTATTTTTGGCTCCTCATAGTATTCAAGCAGCATACAAAAAAACAATAGAAAACACAGCTAGAAAGATTATTTTCTCCCATTTCAACTTTAGGAGATTCCAGAGGAGAAATGAAACTGCTGTCTTAGAAAATGAGATTCTGAAGATAATGTACTGAAAAATCAGAATAGGAAGAATATTTGCATGGAGAGTGTAATGATTTTGATTTGTACGCATACTTCCAGCAGACCAAATATTTCTTCCTGTGCATAAGGAAAGAGGGGAAGGGTGGTGTATGTCCTCTAAAAACATACTGTTTGTGTTTTCTTGTGTACTACATTATTGTTTGTTGGATCATTTTTTAGGCCTGGTCCTGAGGGGGGTGTGATCATCCTGGCAGCTCTCTATTCATCTGGGCTCCACGGGGAGCTGTTTGATGTTTTCATTAACCTGCGCCCTGCTTGTCTGGAGGCCGCAGGGTGGCTTCTGGACCTTGGCGCTCCATGCCTCTTGCACCTCACATGCGCCCAGGAGAGTTCAATCACATGCCCTGCATGGGGGCTAAGATGACTGGTGGGATACACTGCGGCCTTGGAGAAGATTAAACTGTGTTTCCCAGCTCAGTCTGGGCAGAGGGAACTATTCCCTATCAGTTAAATGCATACACCACAGAGTGACCATTTTGCATTCTAATGGGTTTGAGTTTGGGTTTGCTTTGAAAAATAAATCTCGACATGTTTGACAGTTACACTGGAGAGACTTTTGTCATTATTCCTTGGAAAAACAGCACAGAATAAATAGTTTTGAAATTGTTAGTTGGTCGTTAAAATCATAGTTGTTATAATTGTTTCATAGGATTTTCCACATTCTGATCAGATGCAACACTGAAAAGGCACTCTTTATAGTTTTATGATAACCTGAAGTAATGTTCGATATTTGTCCTTGGAGTCCTCATGAATAGGCACATCACATTCTTTGGGACAGTATTAGTAATAGGAGCAATTAGTGAGGAGTTAGATGAATTGTTGGTCCAATTGATTAGATCCAAATGGCTTGAGTACTGTAAAATATAAAAGCGGCCTTCCCATCAAAGAGCTTTTCTGTTTATTTGAAGTTTGCTGGAATTCAAACTCGACTTGCTTCGTATTTTTTCATTTCTTGAGAAGACTGGAAATTTTAATTGTGTTTCATCAGTGTCAGGCACAACACTAATTTCTATACTCAGATTATATTATATTTTCTTTCCTGAGGAAAACCTATGGCATGATGATATAAAAGGCTTTTTACTCCTACTCATCAAATAGCTAAGTGTCACCTTGCTGGGGTAGTTGTTGAGCCAGGCGACAGACTGATAGCGGCCCTTGCAACATGGGTGCCAAAATGAGGACAAACAGAGTGATTGCCATTCAAAACATTAATTCCTTGAACTTCCAATTTTGCTTTATCTTGCAGTCTTTTACTACTGCCTCTCTCAAGCTCGTTGTACAGCAAATTACCCATTCTTGTGCTGTAATTGCAAATCCATTGATGGGTGAGCCCGCCTACCCTGCATCACAGAACGTTGCCTTTTGTTCAGGGTTTGTATTTTTCTTCATTTGATTGCTTATAGCCAAATTGATCCAATACGTCCTGGATTTCACAACCTCTTATTAAGTGAGATAAAAAGTAATCCATGCATAACTACTTCATGCAGAAAAAAACATCAAGCAGCTGTATTGTTTAGACATCTGCTGTGTCTGTCACAATGCTCTTCATCAATGATTCACTGCTGTGTTGCAAATAGATTTCCGTTGTTCAGCATGCATGATTTCCCTGAAATTAGTAACTTGAAGGAACATCCACCCTAAAACACTGTAACACTGTTAAAAACAGCTAATGGCAATGCACCTTGCATTCCTGTGTCCTTTTTGTTGTTTGGTGGAGTATAAGTGGCTAAATGTAGACAGCATGGTGTCACATTCCAGCACAGCTACAATGGAGTTTCATTTTGGAGATTTTTCAGTGGTCTAAAACATCAACAGTAAACATCAGGTTTTGGTGTCAACCTCTCAGAAAGAGCAAGGGCTTCTTTCTGATGGTCATCAATCATAAGCGTTTAATAAGGTTGTTGATCAATAACAATGACTCAACGATTACTTCACAATGTGCTGAGATTTCTGGCTTTCAAAATAAGCATGTTACCTTGCTTTTGGTCCATACTCACCTGTCTACTTGCATTTTCAACTGCTCAGTGATGAAGGATGAAGCTGCATGTGAACGAGTGACCGGTGTTGCGAGACATTTTGTTCTCAAGCTGAAAAGCAAATGACAAAGCAGCATTATTATTATTACAGTATTTTGCATCGTGATATATTACATCTTCACTAAACATTTTTGTTGGATCTCTGCTCTAATTTGCTTACTCATCTCTATTGTGACTTTATTATTTATGTCAATTATTTATGTTATGCCAGAGACCTGTCAATGTTGCACTTCCTTGGTTGCCAATAGAGGTCAATAAAAGTAATAGATTACTTAATTAGTCACACGGAAACAGTATTTTGATGGTGTCCATCTTCTGTAATTTGATAATATAATTTTGATTTAATTTCCTGCTGAAAAAGGATATTGGGGTGGGAAATAATGTGGGAAGGGACTGTTCAAAAGTGCACAGATTGGACCATAACAAACCAAGGCAGTGAAGCCAACTGTATACTTTGTGTAGTTGGTGAAGCAATCCACTGGAAATTCTTTGCATATTAATCTTTGTAACAAATTCTGGATTCTTCAAAAAGAATAAAACTCCAGCCACCGGGACACAACCGCGGTGTCCAAGAGAACATCTGTGTGAGAGATACATTCAAATTGTTTACAAACTCTGCTAATGATATCGCAGCAGAGAGCTTCTTGTCTTTAAGGTGAATTAAGGTGAGTCTTCTTGGCAGCTAAAGACTCCACCATGCACTAAATATTACCATATTACCATTTGCTTCCTCTAATTTCAACATACTCAAATGTTTTAAACATTTTTAGTAGATAAAAGGTGAAATAGGTTAATTAGGTTGTGGTCCGTTAGTGGTCATAATTTTGGCAGTTTTGTATTCTCAAGTGTACTGTGCGATGGGAAATGGGGATCTTTGTCATAATAAATTTAATCAGACTTGTACAAGAAGAGATTCACAGTAAAAGTTCCTCCTTTCAGCAATCCTGCTATAATTAATACCCATAAAGCATTGTCACTCAGGGCCACTGTCTCATCAGTGGGGTGAAATAATGAAGAGCAATTGTCCTACTTTTCTCATCTAACTACAGTTGTAGCATTCACTTAAAGCTTTGGGCTCATTTCCTCTGAGTGAGACACCGAATCGCATGAAGATGAAAAGAAAAAGAGGGGAATTCTTTTACTGAAGAATGTTTTATTTTCTTTCTCCATTATTTGTTAAAGTTGTCAGATGTTGAGATCATAAATGTCCCTTGTTAGAGGCTGTATGCTGAGAGATCAGACAATTTTATATTGTCCCTTTATTTTGCTTACATAGATTAGCATTTAGTTATTTTACAGGACATACAGGGAAGGAAACTTCTTTTCAAATAATACTTTTCTGCCTCTCATGCATAGAATTACTTATTGCATCCTGGACCAAGAACTTAACATCAAAACACAAAACATCAAAACGAAATCCATCCAGACGCGACCTGGTGGCTCAGTTGACCAGGGCGTGTCCCACCTAACCACGATGTCCTGGGTTCAAATCTGGCCAGGGACCTTTGGCACGTGTCATCCCCCTCTCTCTCTCCCAACCTGTCCATCTTCACTGCCAAATAAAGGCATAAATCCCCCAAAAATAATCTTGGAAGGAAAAAAAAACTGAATCCATTCATTCATTCCTCACATTTTTTGCACAGTTATTGTTTTCTCTTTGTGTTTGGGCTGTTCCAGAAGTTAAAACTGTGGCAGTCGCAAGCATGAATTTCACTTGGCACTCAAAAAAGCTAAAGATGAGTTGTGATATTTATCCATTTGGAAACACATTCTCCAAAAGCAAGATGACAAGCCCTTAATCTCCTCAGGGAAAGGACTCCAGTCATGTAGATTCATGCTAGCATTTCCTCTGAGGTGCTGGGTAAATGCTATCTCTCATGACTGCTGTTTTCTTTTTCCTTTTCATTATAAAGCTGGGAAAACACACAGAATAGAATTGCTCATCATTACATCATTGAAACACATCCTCTTCCATTTCTCGCATGTCTATCTTCTGACCCATGTTTCATGTTCTGTTTTTTTTTCAAGGCTCAGTTTCATGTTAAGGACAATGTTTGTGGCACTCTCACAACAAATCATGGGTTATCAGAGGCTCCAGTGTGACACTGGCTACAGCATTGGCACAAACAAAAATATCCATCTTAAAAAGTAATTTAGTATTTAGTATTTTCTTAAAACAGGTAAAAAAAAATGTGCCAATGGGGTGAGGTAATTTCACTTGTTTTCAGTGCAAATCAACTTGTTTCAAGAATCTCCGTATTGTTTCCTTGAAGGGGTGAAGGAGGTTTTTTAGGTCTTTTAAACAAGATTTTTAGAGTAAAGACTAGACTAAATTACTTGTTAAGATGGATATTTGTGCACTCCAGCACTCAGAATGGTGGCACAGTTTAACATTAAAAGAGGACGCTGGAGTGTTCCAAGATCAACATAAAGATTTTGACTATTTTATTAACTAAACCTAATCACTTTAGATGTCACTTAGTGCTTTGCGTTAGAAAGTAAAGCATAAGGGTCAAAGCCAATGACGGACATCCGCTGGTGTACCTCAGGGGTCAGTTCTTGGGCCTCCTCTTTTCAGTTTATATGGAAATGATCTTCCCACTATATACCCAGATATATGTATACCGATGAAACTGTTACATTATGTAAATGATAAAACAAAGCAGCGTGTAGCACACAAATTAACAGAAGCAATGGACAAAATATCGGACTGGTTTGAGCCTGAGCAAGACTGCAATCCTGTACTTCTCAATTGATGAAAAGAAGGAACAACAGCCTGGTGTCTTGGTTAAGGGAGATAAACTAATGTGTCTCTGGGTATCTGGGCTATCTGGGTATAGCTATCAACTCTCATTTATCTTTGAAAAACAACTAAATAAGGTTATCCATACTGTGAAACACAATCTCAGGAATTTAAAATTCATTGTCCACTGAAGCTGCCATGTCATACATTCTCTGTATACAACTATTCTGTATAGTTGGTCCCAAGACTGGTTGGTCCCAAGCAGGGAAAACTAATCTAAGGCCACTTCACAGCTCGTACAAACAGACCTTGAAAGTGTTAGACAAAAAAACAAAAAACATATTACCATTGTAATATCCGAGTACAATCTTCTCACATTTCATAATTTTATTTCCCTTGCCAATATTTGTCTAATGTATAAAATAATAAATAATCTGGCTGCTCCATTCTTGAAAAATAATATATCACTATTTTCAGACAACCCCAGACAATCAACAGTTTTATCAAGGGGTGATTGAATCCTGCAGTACAGATCCACTGAATTTGGCCATTTATCATTCTCCATAAAAACTAAAAAAATTTGGAATACAATCCCAAGTAATATAACACAAAGTCCCACTTTTTCTGGCTTTAATTGTAAACTAAGAGTGTGGCTAGACGTGATAGCAATCACTAATCATATCTATTATGTTAATTATTTTAAAGGGATTTCATGTCTTATGCACGCAAGCACGCACGCACGCACGCACGCACGCACGCACGCACGCACACACACAGTAATTGTACCATTTTTATGCTGTACTGTTTCATTGTGTGTATATTATTATAATTGCTGTGTTGTTTGCTTTGTGATGTTTTTAACATGAACCTGTGGTTGCCCTCTCTTCACCTGTCCAGGGACAACATGCAATAATTAGTATTTTTGCGAACTCCGGGGGAGTTTATGTAATTTACCATTGTCCCTGAAAAAAACTAAACTGAACTCTGCCAAGAACATACTAAATCGACAAAATAATCCAAGGCCTGGTACTGAATGGAGATCTATCGCCTAGCAAACATGCAATAATCCTGACTGCCTAACTACCACCAATATTTCACAACCTACCTATTGAAAAACACAAAAGACAAATCAATATCGCTGCCATATTCTAGTATTAACTTCATCAAATAGTCCACAAAAATTGTCCTAATAAAAACTTTCCTAGAATGTATCAAAAATCAAAAACACTTTACTCCTTCTCCACCTTAAACAACTGAAACCCAAACACACTTTCTAATGTTACCTCAAAAAGCAGTTAGCTATAAACAAAAGCACACCAAAAGCCGTCATGTTTTCATCCTGTGAACCACATCTAGTGAAAAAGTTTGCTAATAAAGAAAGATTTGCCACCGCTTAGCAAACTGCAAATCCAACCAAACTACTATAACTTTTTAATGAAGGAACACAAAAAAGCACCACTACATACAACCCTTCAACCCTTTTGGCAAGCATATAATAACAGCAAGCATTAAGTCTTAGACATGTTCAGCATTTATTCCCTATCAACTGTCAAAAACCCAGCATCAGTTTTTACATCCAGCACCTCTAAGAATTATCAATTTAATGTCAAGCAAAGTCATTAAATGCATACATGAAATTTTTCCCAATTTTTTTTAAAACCAGTGTTAAATATACAGTGCAAGTATTCAGAGAGATCCACTGAGAGTCATATTTCAAATACACATTACTAAATTCATGCTTCATAAAACTTTTAGCATCAGTGCCCAAATTACTGTGAGCAGCATGAGAATTGCCCCTTTTTTCATCTGTGTTTAAATCTAAGTCCCAATAGTCCAAAAAAGAGAGAGTGTAGGTAGATGGATCTAGGTCATGGGTCGTCTACTGTACCTGATTTTAGGCTAATCCCCTGCTCTCCCTGTGTGGTCTTGCTACACACCGAAGCCTAGCTCCCCGTGAGATCTGAGGTTGTCACTGTGTCGGATTAATTTCCCCCTTAGACTACATCTGAAGAATCCCTTAATACCTAACTCATTATCTCAACTCATCCTTAAAGTGCTAAAACATCCTTCGCACTTGATCCTTCTTGAATTGCTGCCCTTTGTTCGACTAGTTAGTCTAAGAGAGCTAATTAGAGGCCATATTTTAAACCTTATTGCAGGCTACACTAATGTAGAATGGTGAATGCTTAGTTAGTTACAGTGACTTACTGTAATGTATTTGTAATTGAAATGAAGTATTTGTGCGTTACTATATTTGTGATGATATACATTACTGTAACAGTCTTTTACAACAAGCTACTGTGTATAAGTGTAACTCTGAACATGCAGAAGGCATAAGCCTACTGATGAGATAGTGTTTTCTGTTGAGCACATCAGTGTGTAGTTGGTTGTTTGAAAGATGTAGTCATATGATGGTTGTGTGTCATTTTGATGCAAAATTCATTTTGCAAGAGATTTGTGGAGTTTTGCATTTTGCTTTAGTGTTTTTGTGTTTTGTGTTTCGAGTTTTGAGAAAATGAGCCATAGATTCAGAAAATATGTGTAACCAGTTGTGGAAAAACTGTAATTGTTGTGAGATTACTAAGAGGGGGAACCGTGAATTTCTCTTTAGTAATGCAAATGCATGCACTTTTATATTTGAAATTAATAACAACTACATACTCTCAAGTTTTCAGCTCCTTTGAATGTATAACAGATACTCAGAAACACACAGAGTCATCCAAAGCTTGCCTCCTCTAAATGACAGATGTGATGTGAGAAAATCCATAAATTCTACTGCTTTTGTTTTGCCATTTTCTGTGTGGGCATAGCCAGGAATGTTTAATGGCACGTCTCTGAGTCTTAAATAGCTCCTCAGTGGGACACCATCTCCCACATGCTTTACCACCATGTGTGGCAGGGAATGCATTAATTTTTTGATTAAAAAAAACTTTCCTCCCCCTGCGGTTTTCCTGGCTGATAAATGACAACTTAATAGAAGGCTATTTCCTGTAGGCCAACCCCACTGAGAAAACACTGTGCTGTTTGTTGAAGCTGTGAGGACAATTCAAATTAGACAATTTAATTTGGTCATACATGTGAAAGGAGGGAGGAACACAAATGAACTGGGGGAGCTCGAGAAATATGGTTTGTAAATCTGGTGAAATTGAAACTCTACGGCTTTTTTCAGCTTGACAACCAGTCCATCATTACTTATGTCAAGACACCCGAAAGTGAACTTTGGGCCCCCTTATTCACTTTGAGCATGTTCACATTACTGCGCTTTGTTAAGCTGCCACCGCCTTTTTTACTTTAAAGCCAACAATGGGGAGTGGCTGCAACCATGTAGATAAATCACTGTAACTCAAGTCAACGCCAAGCATAATGTGCTTCAGGATAAAAAGCAACAAATAGGCAAAGAACATTACAAAAAGATGGTAAGCATATCAAATAGATACGTTCAAGACAGCACATGGTAACCACACACACACACACACACACACACCACACAGTTAACACAGTTAACCCATCCTTTTCAGCTAACCCAAGGCTTGTGAAAAAAAAAATGTTTTAGCTCTGCTTTTAAAAGAAGACACTGTAGATCTTAGTTCAGAATTCCAGAGAGTGGGACCATAATGACTAAAGGCACTAGCTTCTTTTTTGGCAGTGGAGTACTCTAATGTTGAGTAAAGTTCAACCTTTTAAAGGGGCGCACATGATATGGGCCCCATTTTTTGTGAGCCAACCAATCACGAGGAACACAAGGTGGAATTTCCTGCTACATATGCAGCTGACAGTTTGTCTGGCCTGTCTTCTTGCTCCTCCGCCTCATTGCCAAAGCCAGCACAGAATGGTCCTCATGCCATGGTCAAACAATATACAAAGACATCCAAACTAGAGGTACATGCAACATGCATGCATGTAGCAATTTCTCATTTGTATAATAATTATGCATCTGTTCTTCAATGCGAATAAAATGCAATCATCACCAGCTGAATACAGTGTCTGATGTTATGGAAACAAAGTGTAAAGCGGATTATCTTATTGGAGTAAAATGCAGTTGGGGCAGTGCTTTTTCTACAAAAAAAAAGTGGAAAAGTACGAATATACCCCCCTACTGTCTTATTATATTCTGTTTGCCCCTAGGTGCCACAAGAGTGTAAGAAAGCTTTCTACCAGAAGCACAGCGATGCTTCTGAATACTGTGCGGCACACCGCTGATCGCTCTCTCCAAGTTCTTTCTGCTGGTATAACAATTACTGCCTCTGTTAGTACACAACTCAATATAACCATCTCACCACTCTGTGTGGCACATAAAATATTGTTCCCATATGGACCACTATGAGATCCACAGTGGATGGACGGTCTCAGTGGGGAGCGGTGGGCTGACTAGCTGACAGGAAGATGTGTGAGACAAAGAGACTGAGCTGCCGTGTGATTGATGTGTCATCTCCTGCTCTACTGGCTCTCTGCATTTTCCATAAGTAATGCCCATCCAAACTGGGCACTGTGTATGTGGAATCAGAGAGAGAGAGAGAGTGTGTGTGTGTGTGTGTGTGTGTGTGTGTGTGTGTGTGTGTGTGTGTGGGTGGGGGGTGTCCAGGGTGCGATGATTGACCAGTGCTCCCAGTGGTGCATGGGACAACTGGTTTCACAAAGTAGATTTAAAGAGCAGCAGAGCAGGTGACACAGCTGGATGGTGCCAGTCAAGCATGTTTTAATGCTCATGGTTTTGTTTTGTTTTTACAATCCTCAGGTTTTTTTTTTACTTTTCTGATATCTGGATTACCCTGTGCTTGATAACTGTTGCATTACAAATATTTGTAATCTTTATATATGGGCTATAAAAGGGAATTACTTACCTGAAAATGCACCCCCGCCTCCCAAAAAAAAACCCTAAAAAAAAACATACAGTGTACACATTTCCCTATTGAGGGCCGTGTGTTTCGATAACACTGTGTAAATGAATGGATTCATTAGAACAAGAAGACAGAAACATGCGTTGAACACATCTCCCCTGTGTGTTGGGCCACTGAACCGTGGCCGTGGAGCTTTGTTTTATTAAAAAGTAATAAGACGCTTGCAAAATCTGCAGAGGGAAGCAGGCTATGAGGCCTGGTTGCAGGGTGCATGGTCTTTGGGCCTATAGTGCACGAATAAAGGCCTTTGCACACCAGACGCGTTTTTTTCGTGCGATTAATTCGCACGTTAATAATATTTTTCGAACCTGTATCAGTCAATGCAAGCTTTCACATCAGCGACGGAATTTCGCTGAGCGATATTGCGGCTTTTATTTTTTCGGACCAAAGTCGATTTTTCCGAGGTTTCGCTTCCGACGTGCACGCATCTGACCAATCAAAATGCATGTTGTTGACAACGTCACATTCAAAACATTCAACATGGCGGATCGTTTGATTGTCTTTGTCTCACAGAACTCTGTTTTGTATGATAAAACAGAAAAAAACTACAAAGACAACGATCTGAAAGACAACGTGTGGAGAGGAATAGCACAAGAGCTTCAGTATGATGATGGTCTGTGTATATCAAGCTTCAACAGTCTACATAACGTCTTTGTTTAAACTTCCAACTATGCTAATGTAACGTTAGCCCATATGAAGCTAACCTGCCCAGTTACAACGTTAACGTTAACTAATGTCACTTTTTCAAAGTCATGTCAGTTTGTTTGCTGTCACAAAAAGACGAGTAGGTCTAGGTTGTATGTTTATGGATTATGGATTATGCTCTATCCTAGCCCCGATTCGGTAGACTGCTGGACATTTTACAATAGGACCCAGCAAATACCGAGTCTGGGCTAACCTGCACCCATCGGGGGGTAACAAAGCAGGATTGTCAGGTATAATAATAATCAGGTATCGGGATCATTTTCTCGTCAGTCTACAATAACATGCTTGGTATCGCTGGAATATAGAAATTCCGAGCTTTCCAATGACCCTAAACGCACCACAAAAAGGAACGATACATGTCCGCCATTAACGGGGAAAAGTAGCAGTCAAAATTCACATTTTACAATCACACTGACAAAAATCTATGTTCTTGCCAAAATATTTCATCAAGGCTTATGTTATTTTCACCAAAAACGGCAGATTTTAGTTACTCACGTTTCTGCCGTCAATTTGAAACCGTCTCTCCGATGAACGGGGGCTTTTCACCAGCCATTTCAGTCCAGATAGACTGGACAGCGTTCTCCATAAATCTGCCTGTATAGAATGGAGCTCTGTGGCCCATATATGAATTATTGAATATTGTTGTTATCTATGGGATCTTGGTTATAATGGTGATATTGCCTTTTACATTTAGATTATATACTAGGCAAGGATGAAAATATTATTTTTTCCTTTATTGCATCTCCATTTACTCTGGAATGGCAATAGATATAGGTTTACTTACAATGGATCCGTATTCCTTCTTCTTTTGCGGATGTTTATTCTCCAAAATATAATAAATGTAATGGCGGTCAACAATGCAATGTATTTATTTGACAGTAACGTAATGTAAACAAGCTTGTGTCTAATCAGAACTGAGCGTAATCAGTCTGGTGTTGTGTTTGGTGTGTTTAACAACTACAGCATAGCTATTCTTCTACTTTATAGTTGATGAAGTGAAGAAGTTATGGAAGAATTTGAGGGACACCTATGTGAGAAAGAAGAGGGAGGAGGGGGAAGTGAAGAGTGGCCAGGCTGGTAGCAGGCAGAAGAAGAGATGGAAGTACATGGAGGCAATGTCTTTCTTAGACAAGTCCACTTCATTCAGGAGGTAGACTATAACCCTTTTAACTTACCTCTCATTTGTCAATTGCTTTAACACTAGAATTAGTTAGTCAACTAATTACTAATTAGTTGCTTTTGAATAGCACCCAGAGCAATCTAGATGGTGAGGAAGAGCAGGAAGAGGATGCAGGGCCAGCAGAGCAGGTGTCTGACCAAGCAGAAAGTGAGGGAGAGTGTGGTGCTGTAGCTCCCAGGCCAGCCAAGGCAAAGAGAAAGGCTAGTGACAGCATGCTGGAGGAGTACCTGAGGAAGAAGGAAGCCAGGGAAGCAGAGAGAGACAGAGAGAGAGCACTGCAGAAAGATGAGGTCACTCTGTTCCTTTTAAGCTTGGCGCCTGCAATGAGGCGTCTGCCCCCAGAAAGGCAATCCTGGATTAGGATAAAGATGCAGGAGTTGTGTCATGAGGCAGAGTTTGGAGCTGTGTATTCTCAGCAATACCAACATTTTACGTCACTGTAGTTGTGCTGCTATATTTAAAATTTGTTATGTACTTCATATTTATTATTTAATTTATTAAATAAAATCTGATTGAAACAATAACCTGTCTGCATTTGACTGAAAAACAAGTGGTAGGGCAAGAAACATGGCTTTTATTATTTATGTGGAAACAAACAACAGTTTAAACATTTAAAGGTTTAGGCCTACATATTTATCAGAGAAATGTTAATACATGAGGTTTTGATATTTAGTATACTCTGTACCAGTCACCACACAGGAAAAGAGCAATGCTGTACACAGGGCCTTTCATACGATATTATTTGGATATACTGTATATGTTAATGTAAAACTGGGATGAAAATTAAATGAACTGATCAGGGCAGATGCAAGTTGCTTTAGGCAGCAAAACCACGGTGTACATGGGCATATTGCCAAGGCACTTGTCCGGCTGGTGAGTTGAAGTAGTGGCGGAAGGTTTCCCGTACTCTCAGGGCCTCTGCCGATGCCCTGTTCCCCCGCAGGTTCCTGATTGGAGCTAGGATGCTCTCTCCACCATCGTCTTCACCTGGCTCTCCACCGTCTGGATTCTGATCCCCCTCAGCAGAATGCAGAAAGTTGGAGAGTATGCAAGTTGCCTTCACGATACTGTCTGCTGCATCAGGGCAGACTTGCAGTCTTCGACAGTAGACCCTCCAGCGTTGCGTGAGGATGCCAAAACAGTTCTCCACGATACGGCGGGCTCTGGAGAGGCGGTAATTGAAGACTCGCATGTCCTCTTGAAGGTGGCGCCCTGGATAGGGCCGGAGGAGGTAGGGCTTCATTGGGAAGGCCTCGTCAGCCACAACCACATATGGCACAGGTCCCAACTCTGGTGCAGAAGTTAGGGGAGATGGTGGTGGGACATCAAGGTCACCTGCCTGGAGGGCTTTGCCAAGATGAGAGTTGGCAAAGATGCCTCCGTCGCTGTTGCTGCCAAAACCTCCAATGTCAACAGCCAGAAATCGGTAGTCTGCATCCACCAGGGCAAGCAAGACTACCGAGAAGGTGCCCTTATAATTGTGGAATTGTGATCCTGAGTTGGGAGGTGCCTGGATCACAATGTGCTTCCCATCCAATGCACCTATGCAATGTGGAAAGTTCCATCGCTCTTCGAATCTCCTCGCAGTATTCATCCACAGATCTTTATTTGGACATGGCATGTAGGCTTCTTTCATGTCTTCCCAGATGGCATTGCAGGTTTCCCTCACTATTTGTGCCACAGTTGAGATACCAAGGCGAAAACTTGCTGCAATTGTGGTGTAACTATCACCAGTGCTTAGAAATCTGCAAAGACATGATGAAAGAAAGAATTATCTTTTCTTTCAATTTCACACATATGATTGCATACAGTACCTTTAGAACAACAGTGTGATGAGACAGAGCTCCTAGACATGAAACATGAGATATTCTGTCTGTGGATAAACTGAAAGATTAATTGCGCAATATTGTGCTTCTGTATATCCATGGGACATCCGTGTGTAAAGCACGTCCCCAGAAGGATTTAATGGACAGAGCTCATTATATATCTACAAATATTTCACATTTAGCAAATGTTATCCATACTGGTTATTTCCTATGATTTAACACTATATAACACTGTAAGGTCGGCTGTAGGAAACGTGAGCTGCGCTGCGTAATGGCGCATTCCAAGGATTCCATTCCATGCAGTAAATTCATGATGACTGAAGAGCCTGTCATGTTTTTTTTAAATACCTTATAGTTCGTTATTGTTTTATTATTTATTTGCCCAGTTCTTTGTCTCGTTTTGTTGCTCAAGCACGTTTGGCAATGTGCCTGTAATATTTAATATATTGAAGTAATGGCTACGCCTCCGTTTCCCCGTATACCGTATATTGTATTTTAGAAATTCATCCACAGATGCTGATTTCGTTGCGATGTTTTTTTTTTCCAAAGATGAAGTTTTGAGGTAGGCTGTGGTGTTTTTCCCTATAGGCAACATCAGGTTACTCATGCGGTCTGTTGGTCTTTGCTTTGCTGCAGAAGTCTGTAGTTCAATTATAAATATTCATCATGGACTAATGAATAGTCCTAAACACCCCAATGATATTATACCATTTTAAACTTTTATATAGGCTACAGGAGCCATAACTATAAAAAATACATACCGATTCCATAAGTAAAATAAATAATCACTTATTGCCTTTATGTGTGAGCGCTGTTGTTGCTGAATCGTGGAGAAAGTTTGATTATTGAATGACCTTTGTGTTATAGCCACATATTTCAGTGTAGTTATTGGCATGCTCCTGGATGAGCCTATAAACTCTGTGTTCCGTCTTTCCTATCTGTTATGACTCATTTAGAAATGTACTGGCTTTGCTGTTTTTAAGCGCTGTGCGCATTCAGGGCCGTGGGAAGATGATTTACTGAATGATTTAGGGATGCACAAGGGTTAAATAGCCTAGTCTATGTGTCTCTCCCTCTATCCACCACCTATCAGTCTGATATAAAGTTTATTTGTCTATTTATTTATTTAATGTATTTGTCTCTAGCCAATGCTCACAGTTATTTTTGTCTTTAAAAGGATATGATGTAGCCTAGTTGACAAAACAGTACCAACGTGTACTGGCATTGCTGCCTTCTTCGGAGCGCACAAAAAGGCCAATAAACAACACAGATGGGTAGGCTATTTATTAACCACTAAGTAAAGTGTCTGGTTGGTATGTTAACGCAAGCCTCAAGAGGAGAGATCAGATTTTGAATGATTTTTGACCAAGCTAGGCTACAGGCGACCCAACTCTGTCGAAGAATATGAATGAACCAAATGCGCACTGCGCACAGCTGGAACTGTTTACAAACAAACGGGACTTCCCTCAAATTAAATACTTAGAAAAAAAACTATTATCTTACCTCAGACATACAGCTAGCCGCTGCTCCGGGTCAATCGGCTCTCTGAAATTACTCCTCTGCTTCTTCAAGCTTGGTGCAAGCTGTTGCAGCAGTACTTCAAATTGTCCGACGGACATCCTGAAGTACGTCCTGAAGCGGCTGTGGTACAGTTTAAGCTCCTGGACCAAGCAGTGGAACTCACCAAGTTCTCCTCTCTTTGTTAGTATTGGGTGTACCCAGGTATTTCGTTTTTTTTTCTTTTTATTAAGTAAAAGGAGCACCAGGTCATCGTCGCTTGATGTTGAGTCCATTTTTTTTTTCTTGTGGCGCGAATATTTTTAGAACCTTAATACTTTATTCGCAAAATCGCGTCGCGCTTGATGTGAATAGTCAGGCGCGTCAAAATTCGCCTCCGAATTATTCGCAATTTCGTGCCGTTTATTCGCGTCGCTGTTGGTGTGCAAAGGCCTTAAGTGTCAAGGGCAAAATCGTTTTAAAAAAGTGTTTAGGAGCACATTTCAGGCCATTTGGAGTGGATTGGTCCCCATTTCTAGTGTTGTAAGTCGCTTTGGATATAGTAAATGAATGGAATGGAATGTAGGTCAAACTATGAGCTTTCCCTAGCAGCACAGCATTCACGAACTGAGAGAATGGATAAAATTTCTAGAAGTCACCATAATTACATCTTTAAAAAGGTAGTAGTATGGTATCTGTTACTGTGTGGAACAATAGTAATCACCGATTTGTGGGGAACTATTCTCTGCTGCTGGGGGCGGGACTTTGGGTTGGGGTCTGGCAGACACACATCATTCTCCTCAGTCTGTCCTTCTCCCTTCATCGAATAAATTTGAGTTGATGCAAATGGACTGCTGATGGAAAATCACTAGTAGCTAAATCTGGTGCAAAGCATCTCCTCTGAGATCTTTTTTGTACATGATCCCTTACTTATATATTATATCTTATATATTATATTTTATTTATTTATTTCATTATCTATTATATTCTATTAACTAATATTGTTATTCGCATTATTTTTGTTAATTTTATTTCTTAACATTGTCTTTCATAATTGTAATTGTGCTTTGGCAACACATGTCAAATGTCATGCCAATAAAGCCAATTGAATTGAAAGAGAGAGAGAGAGAGCAGTGGTGGTCGAGCGAGCTAGAGAGTGAATGAAGAGAGGGAGCGGTGGCAGCGAGAAAGCCGGTGAATCAGAGAAATAAAACGTTATTTTCTGATTGTTTCACAGCGGTTACGCTCTAAAGCACAAATAAACACGCCCACACCTCCACCCAACCCTGCAGGAAGTGCCGAAGTGATTTGGTGTGAATACGCCACACTCTGTGCAGCGGACGGGTCTGCTTCAGAGCTCTGCGTGTTTGTGCCTGAACACGACGAGAAGGGAGAGGGGAGGGGGGGACAGTGGGCGACTTTGGAGGCGGGCTGCCTACCCAATCAGAAATTAGAAACAGTACTGGTATTTTCTGTGCTATTTTTCCATTGGCTGAACAAAAAAGATGCACATTTGGGTGGGCTGAGCCCACCTCTGCCCATAGCTACCGCCAGCCTTGTGACTGCCCCCACCTCATCCGAGGGTTAGGGTTAGGGTTATTTTTTGGTTAGGGTTATTTTCTTTTCAGCAACAGAAGTTAAACAATTAAAAACAAATGGTGATTTGATTTGCATTTCAAAATCTACAAATGAAACAAACTGAACTAGAAGATATTTTTCGTTTTCCTGGTCAGAGATTGCAGATAAACCATTTATAAAGGACTTAATTTGCCTTGGGTTAGTGTTAGTGTTAGGGTTCT
Organism: Centroberyx affinis; assembly: GCF_046629955.1. Lineage (NCBI taxonomy): Eukaryota > Metazoa > Chordata > Actinopteri > Beryciformes > Berycidae > Centroberyx > Centroberyx affinis. Next base: position 81,559 of record NW_027278892.1, read on the forward strand.
CTAACCCTAACCCTAAAACATGGGACGCGCTTCAATTCAGTAATTATAACAGTAAACTTTATTTCTGATAGAAAATATGCTTAAAGACCATTTTACTAATCCATCGTCCCGTCTGGAACAACTTTACCTTCCTATTCCTGAGTGCTGCCAAAGCTCTGAGTTAATTTTTGTCCTATCCTTTTTTCTACAGCAGGATGTTTATTGTAGCAGAATTAAACAGGTTTACACAATATCCCTAACCCTAACCCGGGATAATAACCAGGTCTCATTATAACCAGGTTGTGGGATTGTGCGAATCTCACATGCCCCATGAGCCAGATGCACAAATGTGTAGATTCAAGACTAAAAATCTGTTTGCACAAAACTGGAAACATACATGTATTTTCTTCAAATTTATAAAATACTGCTTACATGCTGTTTTATAAATCTGCACACAAGAATCTGCACGTAATGCCCACTCCCACAATTAGCCATAACTGGATGGCAACACACCCATTTAACCTGGTTTGGACATAAATCCCAATTATCATCATGGGCCAGAAAAATCTGACTCGTTATAATAATAGTAATAATAATTATTTTAATTTCTGTTTCTGAAAATAAAATAGAATGACCAAAAAATACAGGAACCGTGCTTGTGCCGTTAATGTTACAGCATCGTTCAGACATACGGTTAACACATAACACGCTCACTCTTCTCCACTTTCTGCACAGCCGGGGCTCGAACCGGGGACCTTCCGCACGGCAGCTCTCATCGCAGCGATGGGACGGGACGGGACGGGACCCCCTTTCCTCCTCCTCCTCCTCCTCCTCCTCCTCCTCCTCCCTCCCAACAGAGAAGAATGGGCAATATCTAGCCCTGTTGGTGAGTTCCAATATGTATCCAATCAGGTGGCAAGCCCTGTTCCAAATTTCCAAATTCCCTTCCAATATCTGACCAATCACAGCGCTCCATCCAGTTTCTCAGTCGGCCATTGTTGTGAAGCGAGAGCTGAACTGTCAGTAGGTGAGTAGCGATTTCTGTGTAGAAAATTAACTTATAAATAAAATACAAACTTAGAACAAGCTTCATTTTATTAAAATATAAGACCGTGTTTACACGGGGGGTTTAGATGTGTTTATCGATCGTTTACTTTCTACGTAGTTAGCTAACGTAACTTAGCCTACTATTAACGGAGAGTCTAACGTTACCGGCAAGTAAGAAACAACTTTTTATTCATATTGGCTTACGTTATATTCACCGTTTCTGCATGCCACTGTGCTTTACGTGTGTTTTTAATGGGCAGTTCATTCACGGGCTCCGTTACAGAGCGATCTGCACCGATTACTGTCGTAACGTTAGCTGCTCCACAACTTCATATAGCGTATCTGTGGCAGTCCCTTGGTGTAGTTAGCTACCGTAACTTAGCCTACTATTAACGGGAGAGTCTAACGTTACCGGCAAGTAGGCAGCTCGTTCACGGGCTCCGTTACAAAGCGATCTGCACCGATTACTGTCGTAACGTTAGCTGCTGTCCACAACTTCATATATCTGCTAAAATATGTTTCCTGGCGGTGTAACCTTGTATTGTCAAATTATTGAGGGAGAAATGTCATTAAAACCAACAGTATACTAGTTTATAGTCCGACCTCGTTGTCTTTCATACTCAGATTATACATGCATACTGGCTGAGGTGTTATTACCTTACAGCTACACGTCTGTTGTTCCATTAATGTCACCTGTCATTCACCTTCTTTCTCTTCTACAGCATACATTCTGAACTTATCAGAGAACGTAAGTTAAACTAACTATATTAAACTATATCAATATCCACACATACATGTGATTACTCTTGATATGATGCTGTTGTCACCCTTGAATGTTGCAGTCTTTTATTGTCTCTTAAACAGCCTTTATCCTTATATTTGTTTCACTGACCTTTAATCTGCCTCCGCCTAGATGGAGAATCCCTCAATGAGGAAGACCGCCAGCGGTGAGCTGGTGCTGAGGGCTACGCCACAGGCACTGAGCCTGGGCACCGAGTCTGGGCACCGCCCGTCACGCCCCGGGCCAGGCACAGGGGCCCCCTGTGATGTCCCGGAAGGCAGAGGAGGTGGAGGCAGAGGCCCGGGCCCGCGTCATCTCCGAAGGCGGTGACCCCGATAACAAGATGCTGGTGCTGAGCCGGTGCACGGTTCAGTTCGGCAAGTACCGGGGTCAGACCTTCGAGTGGCTGCTGGAGAACGACGTGGGCTGGACCGTGAGCCTCGTGGCCAAACACCAGAAGGAGCGGGAGCGCGACACCTCCGAGAGCCCCCTGATGGACAACAAGGACGCCCTGGCTCGCTACGCCTCAGCCTACCCTGACGTCGTGGAGACCGTCGGGTTCAACGGGCTGTGTGCTGAGGCAAGAGCCGGGGCATCACAGCCTGGCCAGGAGGGCCAGGCACTCGTTGGATTCGGGGAGTTCAAGTCGGAGAGGTTGATGGACATGTACACCGCTAAGGACAAATTTTATTTTAATGTCTCTTTGTTATTCTTGTATACTAATTCTAAATGTATTTATTATTTTCTGCTGAAGCCTTAGCTGTACACGTCCCCGCCCGCTCCTTCAGCCTCTGCCTCCTGCCGCCCACGGGATGCCCGCTGCAGCACCTGCAGAGGAGCCCGTGGACCGGGACCGGGACCCTGGCCCTCCTGCGGTCCAGCCGGCTCCGGCCCGTCCGCAGGCCCCCGGCCCTGTGGGGCGAAGACAAGAAGAGGAGTTGCCCCAGCGGTCCTTCCTGCCTCCACAGCCTGCCTCAGGAAGCGCTGAGGTATCTAGCAGCTACAACAGGCTGAGTGACAAGGAAATTAAATTGCATGTTAAATGGATGATTAAAACAATAGTTTTTAGCTTATTTTTCACCTCAGTGAAGAAGGTATCCATCTTGTGCCTTTCCTCCGCTCCAACTCGCTGGCGCCGCTCAACGTTTTTTTCACCTTAGTTTCACTCTTGTAATCTGATCCTAGGTCAGCCTGATCATCACGTAAGTTACACAGCGCTTCCATGCGTTTCTCGTCTCGTCACGTGATCGGCGCTGATCACGGGTCTTCTCAGATCCACTCGGGTATTACACATAATGATAAACAGACCCGGGACCCGCGGTAATAGAAGGGGACCCGACCCGGACCCGATTGACCATAATAAAATGTGGACCCGAACCCGTACGGGTCCCGGGTCGGGTCTCGGATCCTAGGGTCCGGGTAGACCCGTGAAGACCTCTAGCTCACAGACATCAACCAACGAATAAAAGTATAGAGTATTTCTAGGTAAACCTTTTTATTTTTTTAACATTCATAACGTAAAATCCCATGAATTATAATAGTAAAGCATAACAAATTCCACATTATAATATTTTAACACCAATAATAAACGACAACTTTTTACTGGGTTACACATTTGACACCACAGTTGTACTTGTCATTAAGACTTAATGTTGTTTTGCCAGCACTTGCCTTTCATTGCACACTGACTTTGAGATTTGAATAAATTTCCGTTGATAAAGGTACAACACTAGTGTTTTCTCTTAACACGTTCACTTGTACATCCAGTTATTACACTTCTCAACCTGTATATTTTTTTCAGAACGAGAATTTGCATTCCATCACCTGAAAATAATAGACAAATTTTGTAACGATACCTGCTAAAAAAAAGAAATTGAAACAATACAGAGAAGATTAGCGAGGCCATAAGGGCCATGCTTAGATTAGCCCATCCTAATCTTCTCTGTATCGTTACAATTTTTGTCTTATTTTTTTCCTCTTCTACTCTACTCTGTTCTATGCCTGTACAGTCCCTTTCACACATGAACTCCGTTGATTGTGTTTAGTTAGACCTAGCTAGACACACTCTCTGTAAAGTCCTCTGAGACATGCTTGTGACAAAGGGCTATATTAATAAACTTGACTTGACAATGGATAATTTGTTTGTTTCTGGCTGCTAGCGTTAGCATTAGCTAGCGTTAGCAACATTAGCCATGTTGCTAACGCTAGCTACGCTAGTGAACGCTAGTAACCAGAAACAAACATAGTTAGATGTTTGTTTCTTTTGTTCCAGAAACAAACATAGATGTTTGTTTCTGGCTGGTCCTGGCTTCCTTGTAGCTGCTTGTAGCTCCTTCTTCGTTTTCTGGCTGCTAGCGGTAGCGTTAGCAACATGGCTACCGATAGCTACCGGGGAAAACCTCTTTAGGTTGCGCAATGGATGACGCACTTCCTTTGTGCTGTAAATCGAGCCTTCATTCTCCCGGGAGATCGTACCCGGTGGCAGACAGAATTGCATAGTGAAAGCGAGGCTTACAGGGAACCAATCTAAACGCCGATGGTGTCATTATTCTATAGACATTACACTGTGCAATCAACATTTACTTCATAATGATAAGTTAAAGCAAAAAAGTTGTCTATAGGGTCTTTAAATTCCACTGTTGTCATTTCCCGGATATCATGTTAAACCACCGGAGTCTCTGCAGTTTGAAAACACAGTGGGTTAATCTGTCTGTCCGCCCAGGCTCAGAGGATCTCTCTTATTTCACTGTCTGTCCAATTCCACATTTTCGTCAAAAAAGCAAAGCTACAGCCGGTTGTATAGTGATTTGTATTTCCAAACAGAGCAGAACAGAGGGTTAGGTTTTTAAAAAACTATCCCATGACAGCCCCCACCTCATCCGAGGGTTAGGGTTAGGGATATTTTTTGGTTAGGGTTATTTTCGTTTCAGCAACAGAAGTTAAACAATTAAAAACAAATGGTGATTTGATTTGCGTTTCAAAATCTACAAATGAGAAATTGAAATAGAAGGTATTTTTCGTTTTCCTGGTCAGAAATTGCAGATAAAAGGACTCAATTTGCCTTTTCTCTAAAACATGGGATGCGCTTCAATTCAGTAATAATAATAGTAAACTTCATTTCTGATAGAAAATATGCTCAAAGGCCATTTTACTAATCCATGTTTATTGTAGCGCAAGTAAACAGGTTTACACAACGTCCCTAACCCTAAGCCGGGATAATAACCAGGTCTCATTATAACCAGGTTGTGGGAATGAGCGAACCTCACATGCCCCATGAGCCAGATGTACCAAACTGTGTAGATTCAAGACTAAAAATCTGTTTGCACAAAACTGGAAACATACATAAGTATTTTCTTCAAATTTATAAAATACTGCTTACATGCTGTTTTATAATTCTGCACACAAGAATCTGCACGTAATGCCCACTCCCACAATTAGCCATAACTGGATGTCAACACACCTGTTTAACCTGGTTTGGACATAAATCCCAATTATCATCATAGGCCAGAAAAATCTGACTCATTATAATAATAGCCTGTTGATTGATCACACACGAGTAGGTCTAATTTATGATCCGATATGCACATTTTTAGTTTCTGTTTCTAAAAAATAAAATGGAATGACCAAAAAATATAAGGACCGTGCTTGTGCCGTTAATGTTACGGCATCGTTCAGACATACGGTCAACACGGAACTTTACCAGTAACGTTACAACGTCTTGAGCAAGGAAATTGGCAGAACAGATTTACCGGCATTTCCACACCGGTTTCTGTTCACACATGACGGCGTGCCGTTACATTTACGGAACAGGCTGCATGTGTGAAAGGGGCTTATCTGTGTTCCTCAGTCCAGCAGATTGGTGACTGTACCAGGCGGGTTCTTGGCTAGTCGAGGCAGAGTAATGTGCCAGAGTCTACAGTAATATGGAAGAATGTCTTCCTGTCTGTCCATTTCACACGAAACCTGTAAAATTGCAGGATTAATTTTTCCAGTAAAGGCAGTTTCTGTTGTTCACACAAGACATACTTTTCCGCTTTTTAACGTAACCATTCACACAACACTGGCAATACTGTTAAACCTGCAATAAGCGATTTAAGACCCTATATCCAATCCTGAAACTAACATGTGCTATGTGGAGATTTCCTTGAGACATAATGATATAAACCAATATCCACACAGCAGCAGCTGTGTTGCTGTTTTCACCTCTTTTCTAAAGCTTGTTGTCAAAACCCGGACTGACTCAAACCTCTTCCAGGCCTATTCAGTAGCTTTTCATTTAAAAAAAAAACCTAGTTTCTCTCCTCCCTCACTGTTTAAAAGTGGCGCTCTCCCCCTCCCATTCCTGAATTAAAATTCTTGTGATGGCAGAATGGATGAAGCGAGCGCGTAAACTTGTTATAATAGTAAACTTGCTACCTACCTCTTCAGTTCATTCAGTGTCAACATGTAGATCTATTGTTTGTTTTTTTCTAATTTTAACTTTTACATCCCAGCAAACATTTCAACGTCGATCAGAGGTCTAATCAACGTTGGTCCTGGAAGTTGACTCGACCTCTAGTGGAGGGGATGATATGACATTTTTTCTGACGTCGATCTTTCGACCCACGTCGTTTCAGCGGCTCATAGACGACATCAATCCACGTCGTTTCAACATTTTATAGATGACATTTCAACATATTTAAAATTTACTTTTAAACAAAGCCACTAACTACCCACAAACTTATGAAAGAAAATAGAATTAAGCTAAATTTCACATCTTTCTATGATACCATGTTGTTTTTTTATAGAATACTTTAAATCTTTAACCCATTAAGGGCATAGAGAAACCATAAATACATTACATAATACTCTCCAACAAAATACGGCATTCAGGATATAAAGAAAACACAAAAAACATTTTGAAAATAATGTTACATTTGCTTGTTTATTGAGACCCTAATCCCGTCCCTCCCAGTCCTTGCTGGTGCATGTTTCAGGTGAAGTCCTATGGCTGTTTTTTCGTTTTCTGTGGCCTTCACCTCCATCTCGTCACAGCAGCTGGAAAAAAGGCACAACAAAGAAATGTATATTCATCTTTCCAGATCCTCTTCTGTTGGAGCATTTTTTGACTGTCAACACTGGAGGCGCCTGTCTGCGGCCAGGTCCTGTTGGAAATTAACGCCATCTAGCGCCCCAGCCTAAAGGGCTTTCTGTCAGCTACACCAACTCCACTTAGCTAGCAACATCAGCAGCTACCACCCCCCTCCCTATGAATAAAGACTGGAAAAATAGAGAAGAGTGGGTCCTAAAAATAACCAAAAACTGACAGGATTAATGCACGGGAAAACTGCTGTGCAAATACATTTGCATTTTAAATCGAAGTTCCTTTAGTAAACTCACCTGAACAACACGCCTCCCCTGTAGGGCTGTCAAAATTTGCCAAAAATGACGTTTGATTATTCCTTCTAAAAAAACACATAGGTTCGAACCATTCGAATATCTATTTTTGTGCATTATGTCCATAAGAGGGCAAACAAATACAACGAGAGACATAACTACTTGTATAGGTATATTTATTTCAACATAAACATGTTTTTTAAAAGATACCTACACATTAAAAAATAAACAAAATAATGAGTGAGAACTGAGAACGCGCTGTCTCTCGGAGCGAGATCAAATGAATGATTCGTAATTGATATGTTATTTGATAGGCTAATTTTTATACAGGTTAGATAATATTCATACTGGTTTAAATAAACAATTTGATAGTATTTTTCCATCTTTGCTGAGCAAGAGTTTTGTGCAAAAGAAATTAAGGTCCCGACTCCTGTCCCAAATATAGGCCGGTTGTATTCAATGATTGAAGCAACTATTAATTGAGGTTTTACGGTATATAGAACAGACATTCAACGCTCTGAGCGAGCTGTGCTGTGATAAACATGGAATATACAGTATATGGAATGGTAGGCTAACTGTAGTTTTCATAGCTTGCATACAACTTCATTTTGAGGTTCCACAATTTTGCCGTCTACTGACCAAAATCCGAAGTTTTTCCAAACCGGGCTTTTTAGATTGCTTGGAGTCCAAATCACTCTGTCTGCAGCCGAGTTGGCTTGTGAACTCTCTGCCATCATTACCACACGGTTGTTGCTGAATTATTCGCTCGTTTCAGCTTGACCTACATTTCATTTTCAATCAATGAAAGTGACGTTGTGTGACTCCTGTCCATCATGCAGTGCATTCAGTGCAGCGGCCCAGGCCCACGCGATAACTCGCGAGGCAGACAGCTGCGGTAGTGCTGCTTTTTTTTTTCTCAATCGAATATTAATTTTCACAATCGAATGTCTGTTTTTTTTACAATTCGATTATATAATCGAATTTAAAATGTTCGTTGACAGCCCCAGTCCCCTGTCGAACTGATCTCACCGTTGGCGCATGCGTTGGAGGCCGAAGGGATTAGTTACTGTTGATGCGCAAGGAAAAATATTTCCTATAAAGGTAGGCTAGAGGTAATGCTGGAATAAAAGATAAACCTATTTTAGCCCCTATATTGGCCATATACATGATAGTATACTGCGTTTAGAATAACCTTTGCGATCCATGCGTAAACGTTACCGTTCGTACTCATGTTACAAAATTATATTCTTGTAACTGAATACAGAGCTTATTCAGTTACACCACTGTAAAACAAGTTTTCCTTGAAATCACCATTCCCCTAAGATCATATCTCATGTCGGCAAATGGTTGAAATAAAGTCACGTTGTGACTCAACGTCTTTTAGACTTGTTGGCCTTGATGCAGGTTGAGGAAATGTTTGCTGGGATTTAATGTTTGCTCCAGAGTGACAGCAGTTTGGAGACATAGCGGGTGAATTAGCTGCTGGCTAATCTCTTTGTCCGCCCGGATGCTGAGCAGCTCTTATTTCCACGTCTGTCCAATTCAACGTTTTTGCCAATCAAAAAAGCTACAGCCCGTTCTATTGTGGTTTGTATTCCCCTCCTACATCTGTCTTTACCAAGGAGGTTTTATATTATCTGGAGGATGATTGTAAAAATGCCAACCCATTAATTTCAACCAAAGTTGCTCACTCAGCGAATACGAAAAAAAAAAAATCTCTTCCTGGTTTGCTTCTGTGTTGTGCGGCCCAAGCACATTCGTGTCTTCTTACGTACTCCCTCCAGTAGCAGTTGTCTTGGCAGCACTTTGCCTTTCACTGCACACTGACTTTGAGATTTGAATAAATTACCATTGATAAAGGTTCAGCACATTTTAAGTTTATTTAACTAATGTTGCAGTCAAAACACCAATAGCTACATATTCTTTCAGTCAAACTTTGACTGTAGTAATTTCAATTATACAGATGGATCATGTGAAAATGACGTGTGTTTACTAGTTAAGTTCACTTGAACACTGTCACACCCACACAGCATCAGCAGTCCTGATCATCAGTGATCACGGTTCCCACCTGTTTCTGGCTAGTCCTGATCGTTAATGGGTATTGCCTCCACCTGGGGGTGTGTGTCTATTTAACTGTCTCTGCTCTTCAGTTCAGATGCTCAGTCTTGAGCAGAGAAGTTTCACTGTCAGACCTTCAAGCTGTGGTTCAGCAATTTCCTTAGTTGTTACAGAGTTCACTTGTTTTTAATAAAGGGAAAAGATGCATTTCCAAATTTTGTGCCACACAGTTGTTTTTGACCTTTGAAAACATGTCAAATTTGACAATTTCATTCTGAAGTCACATTCACAGGGTCTTGCAAGTGCATAGACACCAAGATGTTTTTTATTTTAAACCAGGAAGTAAGGGGATTTAAACTTTCAAAAAAATCACTCACTTGTGTGTTTCTCCTGTTTTTTGGCCACTACCACAGGCACACATCACAAAATCAAGTCTTAAAAACTCCCAGAACCTTTTAGTCCACGTACAAGCCTCTCTGTAAAAGGAAAAGAAAAATAGTGGAGCTGCTACCTTTTCTCAGTGTTGCTCTTAGACCCCTAAACTTGCTCCAATCATAGGCATTTTGATCCCCCTGCTACACAATTAGGGTAAATCATGATCAGTGAGCTTTAATATTTGGGCTTTCTTCATAATTTATATACAGTATATCTTCCACCAGGAAAAAAAAATTATCAAAATGAAAGTTTGAGCCAGGGAGCGCAAAGGAAGGAATGACAAAGTCTAGTTGTAGAGCCTTGTTAGCTTTTCCCTGTTTATTTTTGCCTGTACAATAAACGGTCAACTGCTATTCAGCCTGCCTGCCCAGTCTTCCTCTTGGGTGCTGGAGGTGGTGAGGAATCGGGGGAAGATGATGTAACTCCGTCTGTAGATATGAAGGTTTGATCCCGTTTGACTTCTATTTAGGTCTTACAAAGATCTGACTTCTGTGAATGTACTTGTGTTGTTAATTCAGTTTTCTGAAAACAGTAATGATGAGGGACCTGGAAAGAATAAAGAATGAAGAATATTTATTTTAAAGACGCAGCAATACAAGAATAATTATTAAAAAGAAATTGCATAAAGTAAAAATACTTTAAAAAAAATAGGATAGTAAAAAAAAAAAGAAATATGCAGTGTTTTAATTTTTTTATTTTTTGGGGGGAGGGGGGCTGTAAGTCAACAGTAGTCAGTCATGTCAGATACACACCTTCTGTTTGAGGTTCCAGGGTCTTTGTTTTTTGTAAAGCTTATTTAGGTGCCATCCTGTTGACAGAAATGTAGAAACAAATTGAATGTGTGTATAAATGAAAGACACGTCAACAGGAAACACCTCACCTGTGTGGGTTTGTGTGGGTCAAGGCTGTCATTGTAGCTGCATGTTAGCGTGATGATATTGCTATATTTTAATTATCCTATATTTGGATTATACTGTGATTGTCCTTAATACTCAGCAAAACCTCTGGGACTTCTCAAAGCTAAAATGGTAGACCTTGTTCTACCATTTTAAACCATTCCAAAGTCAGATGAGTCAGTCAGTTTATTCAAATCTATGTCAACACTGTCTTATTCAATAAAAGAGGAACATTTTACATGTCAAGTTCTTTGTTTTTATTTCATCATTGTGAAATGACCTCTAAAAATGTGCATTATTTATTTAGTGACCTATCTGTGTAGCTGCATTGTGTACATTTTGGGAATAGAAGTCACTTGATGATCCTGACAAAACACAACAGCATGCCAGATGTCAATTTCAACTTTGCTTTATTATCATTACAAGACAAAGTTATGCTTTCAGTCTTTCTGTTGCTGTACCTGAACTGAGACTGACTGTCACATGTTTACATGACATGTGCTGTAGGTACAAGTGCTTCAGACTGTGAACTGAAACAAAGTTGTCTGGCCAGTCCATCATTCAACAGTTATTTGCAGAATTACATTGGATTAATGCTTAAGTGCTTCAGAGCTATTTACATTATTGAAACTATTTACAATATTTACAGTGAGTGCAGTGAGGGACAACTGCTGGCTGGCTGTCTGGACTCTGCAGACAACACAATTAACAAATGGCTGTTAGAGAGGGGCAGTGTAACAATTGCAGAGCAGTATTGACAAAAATAAAGTTCATGTCAAATGTATGAAGGAGGTAATGGTGTACAACATGAGACAAATTACCTTAAGGATCTTTCCTCCTTTTCTCTGCCAGCCATTCCTCCACTGAGCGGCCTTCAGCCCAGGAGCAGAAGTGCTCTCCTCCGTAGCGGCTGTGGCCATATTCTCTGGTCTTCGGCTGGCCACAGCGCCTACAGCGGAAGTGCTGGAATGTCTTCCGTGGCGTTTTGAGGAGAGTCCCCTCCTCCTGGGCCCGTTGCTGGTGCTGCTGCTGCTCTCTCATTTTCCTCTGCCAGGCCGTGGAGCGCGGCACCGCTGGCTGAGAGGAGGCAGCAGCGGTGGGGGCAGAGAAGGTGGAAGGGGTGTCCGAGGAGGAGGCTGCAGTGGCAGAGAGGAGCTCGGACAGGGCCGGTGCCAGGGGCCCTCTGTGGGTGACAGCCTGACCAGAAGCGTCCTCTGGGAGGTGGTGGGTCAGAGGCTGGTCAGGCTGCACCGGCTCCTTCAGCAGGGCCCTCGGTGGTGGGAGGGGCCCCGCCGCGGTCTGCTGTGCGCTGGGCCCCGGCACGGCCATGCAGAGGGTGTCTCGCATCATACTCTTCTCCTCTCGTTGTGCCTGATGAAAAATAAAAACACAATTATTCATTCACAATTATTCAGACATTCTTCCTGTCAGTCACAGTATGACATGCCAAATGAGGTCTTACCACAGCAGAAGGGTCCGGTGGTTGATATCAAACAGTTGTATGGAGGTGCTCGTCATGAGGGCCTGGCAGTTGAGGACGTTGTCTCGGATAAGACCGTAGTCCCTCATGACGGCACCCCAGCGGTTGACCCGGACCCCGGTGATGGCCCTCTTGGTGCATGCGGCACAACTCCAGGAAGACGGCCTCCACCAGCCTGCTGGTGGAGGCCGTGGCTGCCGCACCCGCGCCTTGCCCCAGGACAGAGCTGCACACAGAAGCGCCTCGTTAGACAGAGCGGAGTAAACAAACACAAAACAAAGCGTTTGGGTTCACATGCTGCCAACGCTTACCGCTTCACGCTGTCCAGGCCTGGAGTGTGGGCCGGTCGGGAGGTCTGGAAGCAACCCTTGATCAGCCTCTCCTGGTGGCGCTGGGGGAAGGAGACCGCCGCCCTGGGAGTACAGGTACTGCACCCCCATCAGCTCCCCTGGAAAACACACAGACAGATACACCATTAGATCAGTCAACTTGGTGACAGCCTGTGTGCGTGCTTCAATAAAATGAGCTCTCCCTGATGACTCACCTGTGTACTCCCTGGGCTGGGTGTAATTTTCAACCAGCGTGAGACCCAGGAACTCCTGAGTCAGCTGGTTGAAGCTGTGCTGCAGCTGGGCCTGTAGCAACGCAGCGCCGTCTTGCTGCCACCCTCCACTGCTGCCCTGGTGCGGTTTTCGTTCCACCTGACCATGTCCTCCAGCAGGTAAACCTGGAAGTGGAGGGCACTGGCTGAAGTGCCCGGGACAAGGAGAGGGGGGAGAGAGGAGAGAAAATAAGTTCACCACACCCAGCTGTTTGCATTTGCTTTTCCCTTTCTCTCTCAGCTTGAAAATGCTTACCTGGAATGAACTGGCACAGGTGGAGGTGGAAGGACTCCAGGGAAGTGGACTGGGAGCTTGACCCCTCCCTTGGTCACCTCTTCCGTCTTGGCGTACAGCTCCACTCCCTGGGGATCCTGGATGCAGTGGAGGTGACGACGCTGCGTGCTCCAGATTTCCTCCATCCTGGTGCGGTCGATGAGCGGGACGCCCATGGTGTCTGTCCCCTCCCAGAAGGCGTCCAGCACCTCCTGGAGGAGCCGCTCCGTCTCATCCGCACCTTGCGTGCAGCCGCGACGGGCGTGCTCATTGGACACATATTAGACAGAATTAGTTAAAGTGCAGGCTTCTTCAAAGACATCCTCATGTACTCATAACCAAAGCTTGCCTTCTTGGTGGAGTCCATCTTCAAGATCTCCCCGAAGATGGACGTCACCCTGGCCTTTGTCTTCTCCAGTCTGGTCAGGGAATCCCTGACGTAGATGGAGATCAGCCAGGGGACGCCGGGTACCGGGTGCATGGGCGGTAGGGACACCCGCTGCGGCGCTGCACCCGGCACGCAAAGCTTGCGGAGCACGGAAAGGTAGCTCATCGACCGCTCCATCCACTCTCTGGTGTGCTGCTCCACCAGATAAGCGTGGAGGCGAGACGCATTGTTGCCCAGGGTGCGCTCCTTTAGCTGCCCGATCACCGCCTTGTCGCAGGACAACCTGCGAGTGAGAGAAAAGCACAGAGAGACGGACAGGCAGGCAGTTAGCTCACACTATAATCGACGTCACCTTGAAGAAACATTAGAGCGACCGGTTTGACTTTACCGTTTGGTTGATTTATTTATTCTTTTCAATTCATTATGAACTTACTTGTACGTGAGAACAGCTGGGAACCGCTCCTGGTGAGCCAGGTCCAGCTGATCTAAGATGTCCTGCGCCCAGCCCGCGAATTTCTTATGACAGGAACGGCATTCCAGGTACTCCGTGCCCATGAAGTACCAGCCGTTCCTGTCCAAGACCCTCCGGACGGTCTTGTAGAGTCCAGCGCCCGTCAGCTTGCGCCCGCAGACGAGGCAGACAAGCTTGTAAACCCACATCCTGTAGGGCAGCCATAGGAAGAACGGGCGCTGGAAGATGGCATGGGCCGAGGCGGGGGGCTGAGTGTACAGGGGCCGGGCTCCGGGGGGGAACCACCACAGGCGGAGGTCGTCGGTGAGGACGGCCTGACCGCCGGCGGTCCTGGTGAACAGAGCCCGGCCCAGCCACTCATGCTGCTCCGCCGGCAGTGTCAGCGTCCAGCTGGTAGGCAGCAGCTACGACACAGTAATATCAATCGGTTAATACAAAGAACTAAATACACACTGTCAAAAATACAGATATTCTGCTTGACTGGGCGTACCTCAGCGGCGGAGGCTGACAGCACCACAACAGGCTGCCATCGTCTCTCACCCGGGGCACACTGGAGAAGGGTTGGGGCGGCGGCTGGTGGGGCGTCCATGGCAACTGCAAAGGACAGACTCACAGTTGTCACTCTGTAACATGAAGCGCATATGGTTGATACACCTGTATTACACTAGAAGGTTGAAAGTCAGTTGCATAAGTGACAGGTTATTCTTCAGGAAGCACAATGAAGAATGCTATACAAGCGAAATGAAAGAAAATCACAGTTGAATGACTGAAGATGAAATGCAATTGCCGCAGGTTACAAGTATAATGACAACTGTCTACACTAGAGACTTTTAGTCAAATGGGATTAATCACAAGACAACTACATTTTCTACAACACAGAGGACTACGCTAAGCCACAGTGGAAGCACACAATGATTATTTACAAGAGAGCGTTAAGCCGTGCTCAAGAGATGATTGAATGAAATGGTGGAAGCAGCCACATAGAATTCACCAGGCAGTGCAGTTACAGGTAATGGCCACATGATGGCCACACTTACCTTATCACCACTAATATTACATCCTTTTTGGGATCTTAAAAAAAGGTTAAACAAGTCACATTATTCACAGAATTCACAGAGTCTTTATTCATCATTGTGTGTGTGTGTCCTGCCTGTCTGTGTGTGTGTCCTGCCTGTGTGTGTGTGTGTGTGTGTGTGTCTCCACTCACGCTGAGAGTCGACCTCCATGGCAGCGGCGAGGAGCACACTGTCCGGCGGCTCACCGGGGTCCACAGATGCAGCGCCTGCTTCCACACGGAAGAGAAACATACAATTTGGAAGATGGGTTTTTACAAGCTCTCGTACGCGTGTAAAGAACAGGAACAGGGCACTTACTCGGGGGAGGAGGCGGCCATGTGGCCTGCCGGGAGGGGCGAGGAGGGCGCGTGGCCGGCGCGTGGCCTGCTGGGAGGGGGGAGCAGCCGCCGCGTTCTCCTTGTTCCGGCCCACCACATAGCACTGGAGCGCGTGCATCTGGGACCCCACCACCACATTGTGCTTCCTCAGCCACTGCACAAAGCTACAGACATGACGACAACAAATCAGAGCAGTACTTCACACAGCATCACACGTATCATCTCTGCCATCAATTACAATACTACGTTTGACTCTCTCTTTCCGCGGACTCGTACAGGGCCCTGTACGTTGCCTGCGCATGGACGCCGAACCCCACCAGCGTCTGGCCCAGGCCCCTCACAGGCAGAATGCCCTCACACATCCTACGGCTCCTGATGACCGCCACCATCTCAGGGAAGAGCTGCGCGTAGGAGTTGAGGGCGTCTTTATTGCCCATGAGGGCCGTCTGGGTTGGGTGAGGGACGTCTGGGAGGTGTCCCCACCGGATCTCTCTCCCTCTGGTGGGATGCCAGCAGGCTGCGGGCGTAGCCCACGTCGTGGCTGAGCAGCCACTTAAATGTTTGACTGGACCTCACTCTCACTGAGGACCAGCTGGCAGCACGCGGGGTCTCCTCCGGCCTGGAGGACTCAAACCTTCGCCTCCTGCCTCACCTTCTCGGGCACCTTCACCCTCAGCGCCCCGGATGACCCTCGCCTGCGGTAGGCTCGGGCCACCCTGGACGCTTCGGGCGAAGGCTTGAGGGTGAGGTGGCTTGACGAAGGCTCAGTTCTGAACGCCGGTCGGAAATCCATTCTGCAAAGAGACAACAGAACACATTTTGAGCTAGTTAGTCCTGGTGGCCATGCTGGCATAACATTGTTTTTATCTTTTCAAAAAAACAACTTATCAGTTGAAAGCAGCAATGTAAGCTTAAATTTGACTGGTAACACTGCATAATTATGTAGTAACACTGGTAACACTGCATATGTAATCATCATATAATAATCAAGACATTGGAGGAAAATATATTCATGATATGAGTAGCTTCACCATGCACTTCGAGTGCTTTGTTCATGTTACAGAGCTTAAAACAACCAAACGAGCCAATACTGATTGCATGTATCGTATCCCCAAAATGGGGGTACATGCAACCCTGAGAAACGGGGTTCATATGAGAGAGAAGGGGCATATGTAAGTTATCGTTAGCTTCACCATGCTTTTTAACCATTTTATGAACGTGACAGAGCTTACAATAGCGTAGCATGCCAACGTTACAGTCTGCTAACACTGCACAAAGAGCACAGACGATATAATGAACAAATAGATGTATTTTCGATGTGTAGTTTCATCGTGTAATAGCATTTTAACAGATTTACTGACATAACGAAGCTAGAAATAGCGTTAATACAAACAGGTACGGGCGATTTCATGATCAATATCTGTCTATAACCTCTACAAATGCTCATTAAATACCGTCAAAAACAGCCAGTAAATCGCCATTTACACACAAAGGTTTCCATGATTTAAGAGTTTAAAATAGCTCCATGAACATCTGCATGCGTGCATTGTCGCATGCCGTTGCAGCTCTGTCCATCTCCTTCAGCTCTGCCAAGACGGTAGTTGTTGCAGCAGAAGCGTCTTCCATCCTTCTGTTTTCTGGCCGGAACACTGTAGCCTAATAATAATAATAATAATAATAATAATAAATCAGTGGGACGACTCACAACAACAATCTGTAGCAGACAAGTTGCCTTTGTGTACACCAGGGGTCTCAAACTCATATCAGCATGGACCGAGTGTATGCATGCTTTTGTTTAAACCATTCCATACAGCAGCTGATCTCACTCCCTCTTCAACCAAGAAGGACTTACCGCTTGATTGTAAAGGCTGTGTCCTGGTGGTCTCCGGTCCACCTTCCTCGGCTGGTCCAGCCTCGATCAGACCCTCCGTACCTTCATCTGCTTCCAGACCCTGCGTAGCCTCTGCTCTTGCTTCGCCTTCGGTGTCCCGTTCTGTTTCGCAATCTTCCTCCACAGCCGAAGAACATGAAGACGACGAGAACGCCGCTGAAGAACTAGTCGCTAAAGAACTCGAGAGGCTAACAGGGCTGGCTAGTGCAGAGCTGCCAAATATATTTTGGCAAAGCTGGTAGAATGGCTAATCCACACGGCCCATTCCACTTCTGTTCTTCTGGTCGTTAATGGCAAGATATTTTTTCTTCAGCGCCTTTAATTTGTTTATCACTTGCCTTGGGCTGCGAGCAATGCCTCTTTCACTCAGCATTTTCGATATATTGTTGTATATCGCAGTGTCTCTCACAGTCCCAGAAACCTGTCTCCTTATTTCCACTTCCCCTCGAATCAGGAGAAGCTCTCTCACCTCGCTGTCTTGCCAGTGTTGCATCTTGCACGATACGAAGAACAAAATCGCCGTTGCACGTTGTTCCCAAACAATAAATAACTTCCTGGTTAGTTACGTGCCAACGTCCGGAACTTCAACGCATAGCATAGCGCATAGCATCGCGCCAGAAAAGGGGCGAAAATTAGCATGTCCACCCGGGTGTTATGTTCCCATCAATGCCGGTCGGAGCTGGAGCCGATAATTACCCGTGACTACTGCAGAGTCATTTGACCCGGGAATGAATGCCGATTGCACGCTTTCACACTGAAGACAAAAGCCAGATGTTAGCGGGTGTTACTGGGTTTTTTGACCAGTGTGAAAGGGGCTATAGATTTATGGGTTAGCCCATTACCAATCTGCTCTGTGTCGTTCCAATTTGATGAAAAAAATGGAACGACACAGGAAAGATTTACCTTATGGGTTAGCCCATTAGCAATCTTCTCTGTATCGTTCCAATGTGATGAAAAAAATGGAACGACACAGGAAAGATTTACTTTATGGGTTAGCCCATTAGCAATCTTCTCTGTATCGTTCCAATGTGATGAAAAAAATGGAACGATGCAAAAAATTTGGAACGATACAGGGAAGATTATTTTTATGGGTTAGCCCATTACCAGTCTTCTCTGTATCATTCCAATTTGATGAAAAAAATGGAACGATACAGGGAAGATTATTTTTATGGGTTAGCCCATTACCAGTCTTCTCTGTATCATTCCAATTTGATGAAAAAAATGGAACGACACAAAATATTGGAACAATACAGAGAAGATCGTTCCAATGTGATGCTCATTCTTCTCTGTCGGCCCCCCACGCCACCCCGTGCTGCACAGGCCGGAGATCCGAAGGTTCCCGGTTCAAGCCCTGACAGTGGAGACCTTAGAAACGGTGGTATGAATGCAGGTCATCTGTCAAGTGAATGTAATAATCAGTGGGTGGTTTTGATTTGTGATAAATGCCCTTTCCTGTCTTGTACAAAGATGTCAGGTCCTATGCCAGTGTTGAAATAGATGTGAAAGATGTGTGCTTTCTGATGCCAAAGTACAAGCGATGGGAAGTTATACACCAAATTAAAGCTCATCTTCTGCTGATTGCAGAGAGTATAAACATTTATTTGTCCTTTTTGTTCCAGGAAAAAAACGTTGCAGTAATGTTTTGCATGTTTCTGGAGGGCTGCAAAAATGCAGTAACCTTTGACCTCTGTGTATCCACCACATTTAACTGGACAAAAACAAATTGCGCATGAAAACAATCCTCTCAGCTGTGTCTTTTCAACAAGAGTGACTAGAGTGTTTCTTTACAGTTTTTGAGTAATCTGCTTTCCAATTATTGCACTGTTCAGTGTTGGGCCTTCTGTGTTCACTAGGGAGTCGCATAGTATGCCAGCTCCAAACTGGCAAGAAATTGCCACAAACTACACCTCCAAATACTCACTCTGACTTCCTCTTCTCCTCTGTCTGTTTCCAGGCTACAGCTGGACAGTGTTGGCGTCTGCGAGGGTCCAAGGTCGGGGGGTGTTGTGTGCCACCATTTATTGTTTTCATACTAAGGGCATTGTGCTGCCCTTTGAGACCGTAAATGTGATTAAGGGCTATACAAATGAATGTGATATGATTTGAAATAGCTTTCTGTTCATCTTAGAATTATGCATATGCAATGTGATATTTGTGATAAATTGTAATTAATTTTATTACATGTGGA
The DNA here is from genome assembly GCF_046629955.1 of Centroberyx affinis. Classification (NCBI taxonomy): domain Eukaryota; kingdom Metazoa; phylum Chordata; class Actinopteri; order Beryciformes; family Berycidae; genus Centroberyx; species Centroberyx affinis. The sequence goes on from NW_027278892.1 coordinate 100,818, forward strand.
CTGTGTTGATTGTGTTGACAAGTAGTGCTAGAGCAAAACTGGGAGACAAATGTAACAGCAGTACAACTGACCAATAAACAGAAATAGACATTACTTTCCTTCTTCAAATTTTTTATTGAAAAGGTAATGCTTAAGCAGCATCAATTGTTGGTCTGATGTGTCACAAGCACAGTATTCAGTCACATGAAATAATCACTGTTTACATCCACACTGAAACGCCCCACCATGTTGAATGAACCAGTGTTGGACTGTTGTGTCACAAGCAGTGTTACAGTGACTAAATATGAAAGAAATAGACCCATGTTTGGTTTTTCACAAGCACCAACAGTATTTTAAACAATCTATATGTAAGTAGCAATAAGAAACGGTACAATAAATGCCCCACCATGTTGAATGAACCAGTGTTGGTCTGGTGTGTCACAAGCACAGTATTACAGTCACATGAAATAATCACTGTTTACATCCACGCTGAAATGCCCCATCATGTTGAATGAACCAGTGTTGTTCTGGTGTGTCACAAGTAGAGTGGTATCATAAATGAACTGGTGTTAGTCTGGTGTCTCACCTTAGATCTACTTGCCATGGGAGACCCTGCCAGTAGTTCTACTACAGACAATATAGGTCTAAGGATCACTGACACACACAGGCCCCTACACCTCATCCAGGTCCCGGTCCACGTAGGGGGGGGAAACTATTTACAGGGGCAGAACTATATACAAGGTGGGGAAAACGTCCATGACCACCCAGCGAACGGCTCACTGTCCCTTGTCACCTCGCTCCCCAGTGTCCTTCATCTCTGCCCGGAACTGCTCCACAGTCTTTCCACTGGTGGTGGCGCAGTGGGAGACCCCACCGATGCGTGTGTGCCCAGTGTCCAACCTCTTAGGCTGGCCACACTTGGTGCAAGTGTACACCAGCCGCGGCTTCTTTGGAGCCCCCCCCTGCTCTGCGGCGGCTTTCCACCTCCTATAGCTGGTCCTTGGTAGATGAAGTCCAGGAGGAGGAGGAGGTGGCAGTGGTGGGCCAAGGGGAGGGCCTTCAGATTAAGGACGTGCTTGAGGTGGCCACTGTAGGAGAGCAGAGGCTGCTGCCGTCCCTCCACTGCACCTGCTGCAGCTGCTGCGCGGTCCTCGTTCCACCTCACCAGTCCATCCACCAGGAAGGCCTGAAAGTGCATCGCACTAGCACTTTGGCCTTAAAAAGAATGAGAAAAAGAATGAGTTCAACTAAATAGGGGACAACAAGCAGTACCGGATGAACCGGTTGAGGTGGAGGTGGAGGTGGAAGGACTCCAGGGAAGTGGAGCCCCTCGCGCAGCGATAAACCGGTAGACTGACTCCGCCCTTGGTCAGCCTACCGGTTGAGGAGTACAGCTGCACACCGGGAGGGTCCTGGATGCAGTGGAGGTGATGGCTCTGCTCTCTCCAGACACCCGGTTGAATCTAACTTCTTCCATGAAGTCAGGGTAGGCGCCCGAGTAGCGAGTCAAGGCATCCTTCAAATAAAAGCATGGCGTCTTTCTATATTGTTCATATTCATCATGTCATAAAGTAACGGTTATATTGACTATCTACACCAGGGCACTGTACCTTGTTGGCCATCAGCGGCGACTGAGACGCTGTCCGCTCCCGCTCCTTCTGGTGGCTGGCCACCAGGCTGATGGCGTAGCCCGCGTCGTTCTCCAGAAGCCACTGGAAGGTCTGACCCTGGTATTTGCCGAACTGAACCGTGCACCGGCTCAGAACGAGCACGCTGTTACCAGGGTCCCCTCCCTCGGAGACGACGCGGGCCCGAGCCTCAGCCTCCACCTCATCTGGCCCCTTGGCCCTCACCGGAGGCCCTTCGGCTTGGCCGGCTTGGGGCCGCCAGCCAGCCAGCCACGTGGTTGAGGGCCTCCTTGGAGGCCTTGATGAGCAGCTCCCCCCTTGGGGTCCCACGGAAAGTAGGGTTCTCCATCTATGAAGAGACACATAAATGAAAATAAATAGAAAACATAGTTGTAAGCTGTCATTTATAATGGACAGTAGCATAAGAAAATATTTGCATTTCTACACTGTGTGCATTTAAACTTACATTTAGACAGGCTTTTTGTTCTTGAATCTGTATAAAGGAAGGAGGAGGGAATGGTGACAGACAATAAAAGTTTAACAGTCTCATACATACACATAGATATAATTGCAGCTGTTGCCAGAGGGCAATACGCACTGTGAAAATGCCAGCCCCACGAAACAAACACAAATACATTCAACAGGCAACGGCGGATAAGGACAAAACACCTGATGATCAATAACTGAGGCGATAAAGCTGAAAAACACTGATTTAACCATGAATCCAAAGTGCCCACGGAAGGCATTACGCACCGGGCAGACGCCCGTTACCGGACACGGCGATCGATCTAATTGTAATGCAATCACTTCATAACACAAAACACTGTTTGTCGATCAAGTTTTTGGAGTGACAGCTTATTTTGCACATCGTTTTAGCTCAAGCTTTAGCCTATTAGGCTTACCGTCATAGACGATCGGCACATCGGTAAGCCAACAGTAAAACACACACATGAATTTCTCGGCTATCTAAACTACAACAAAGGTACATCAGGTTAATTGATAACGTATCATATTACTGCAAATTGAAGGATAAATTCAATTTACCAAACTCTCCAGCTTGTCTAACAAGACGACAAAGTCGAAGTGAGCCCCGAAAAAAAAGAAAAATCCGCCGGGGGCCCACCGTGTCAAACGGCCCTCGGACGAACGGCCCCCGTGCTGTGATTTTTCTCTGTTTTGATCATGGGTTCCCGAATGTCCCGAATTTCTGAAGCGTCCACCAGGAGGCTTCAGGGAGCCGTCCGTTCGGGAAGCTTTCTGCCATTCAGGCCGTCCAGGGCAGTGTCCATTTGGGAGCAAGGTACTTGTCCATTTAGAAACCCTTTACATGGAGACCTCAGGGTTCCCGTTTGGACAGTACATTTGGGACACTCAGGATTTATGAGAAGACAGCATTTAACTACATTGTGTGTATTATATAATAATAATTGAAAATCACAATATAATAACATTAATATAACAATATTCTTCTTATTATAATTATATTACATAATAACAATGTTATTAATAATATAATACATTTCAATTTCAATTATGCATTTATATATGTATCATCAACTTCCTATCTGTGTAACTACAGGTGAATAAGCAGGAGATCTGTGTGATTAAAACCAATTTATTTTTTTTCAACAGTGAACAATTATAAAAACACAGTAAAGCAGTAACATATTGAGTCAGAACACACACTAAAATAACAGAACCCTAAACACTAAAATATACAGAATAGAAAATATATATTAAATATTAAAACTATTTACAATATTTACTGTGTGCGTGTGTGTGTGTGTGTGTGTGTGTGTGTGGAGGGGGGTGAGGATGACGGCAGCCTGTCTGGAGGGTGCTACACTGTTGGCTTCTTCATTATCTTCCTCCTTGCTGACCTCATGACTGCCCTCTTCTCCCTCTCGCTCAACTTTTTGGCAGCCATCACGGTGCTCTTAATCGGGCTAATGCTCACCATGCACCTCTTGCAGTGCTCCATGGCCGTCATCTTTTTGGAAGGTGTCTGTTTAGTAAACACAAAAAGAAAACACACATTGAGTCTTGTGATTGGGGTGTGGGGCCACATAATCCAGACTGAGGCTTTAAATACATGTTTTTACTTACATGGCTGACCGACGAGGAGAGGCTTCCTCCGCTCTTTCCTCCTCTATCTCGCGGAGCTCCTTCTCCATGTCCTGGAGCTCCTCCTCAAGGGCGGATTCACCAGACTCCTGGTAACTGACCTCGCTCTCTTCCTCGGTTGAGGAGTCGGAGGGGCCCTCTTTCTGGGATGGGTGGCAGCGCCGGAGGTAGAGGCCAAGGCGGGGGTGGAAGCGTCGGAGGCAGAGGCGGACTTATTAGTGTTGATAAACATCTGCCGCATCTCCTTGGCCTGCATTGCATCCATGTGCAATGCATAAAACCTGTCTGCCGTTTTAGTATTGTGGCACATTTGGGTTGCCACCTTGAGCCGCGTCTCTGGGTCGTGAACGTTTGCCTGAAAACAGAAGAACAGAGGAACACAAACAGGTTTGTACTGTTATTAAAGGCCCCTCTTCAACTTTGCCATCTAATACAGCATAGGGAAGAGATTAGATGGAATGCACCAACAGACAGACTGAATGCAACTCACATGTGCCGACACTGCCGTCCTTATGTCGGTGAAACTCGGCTGCCCCGGCAGGCCCATCTCTCTCTTCTTTGACAGCTCCTGGCAGCGTGTCCTTGGATACGACCTGGGACATTTTTTTAGCCTTTGTTGCGATCTGGTGCAACACCAATCGCCTGCTGACACTCCGCAGGGCTCCGCAGAAAGCCCTGAGCACTCCTCTCAACTGGCTCTGGGAGAGGCGGCAGAGGGGCAGCAAAAAAAAAAGAAAAGAATAGTGGAAGAATTATTATTTTGGCACCCATTACTGTACTATGTTAAACCTTTTCCCCCTCTGCTCTCACTCACCGGGATTCCTGGGCTGGACCGCTTCTGCTTCTTTTGCAGCCGCTGGTAGCGCTTCCTGAGGGTGAGCAGCTCTTTCTCCAGGAGGGAGACTTTAGTGGCCAGGGTCTTGGCCTCCTGTTTATGCTTGAGGCAGGAGGGGTTGGTGCACGGTTCCTCCTCCTCCTCCTCCTCCAGAGGCTCCATAAGAATCTCGTCAGCCTCCTCCCCCTCCAGATCCAACCCGCTCATTACTGGGACGGCTGGATTAGTGGCTCTCAGGGAAGCCAGGAGGGCCTTGGTCCTGGTCATCTTGGCCTGGTTGAGGTGGACCTCAAGCGCGGATTGGGTCAACTCACTGTGGGATTCTTTGAGGTGCCTGTCCAGTCTTGCACTCTTGTATTTGCAGCCCAAGACCGGACAGGCATCCTTCTGAATATTGACCCGACCGGTAGCCAGGTTCATGAGGATTTTCCTCTCGTCGACATTGGCGATGTTATGGTGCACTTTGAGGTGCTTTGCCATGGCCGCGTACATCTTGTGGCAGAGCGGGCAAGAGGTTACTGACTTTGGCAGTGTCATGACTAAAAGAAAAGAGAAGAGAATACCTCTTTAGTAGGTTTAAAAACACAGGTTATAAGCTCGGCAAAATGTTATTAAAAATGAACCTAAATGCACTGTAGTTTCACAGCAGGTCGGACTTTAATCCGATAAAGTGAAAAAAATCAATAAATGCGCTATAAACTATGTATGAAAAAGGGGCCACATGAAAAACGCATGCTGATGCATGCTGCATACACTGAGCAAAATCTAGATTTAATACAAATTTCAACATTAAAGCATTAAATGTCTGCATGTGCACGCAGTGAGGAAGGAGAGAGGAGAGAAAAGACACACTGCACAGAGGAAACAAAGCGGTCATTTGGGGCTTTAAACATAGTAGTTGTTGTCAAATTCAAAGGCTAAATGCAGTATTAAAGCATAAAAGAAGAAGGACCGTGCACGGGGCGGGGAGAGAGACGGGGTATTTAAACATTGACGGGGCATTTAAACGGAGGGGGATTTAAACGGGACAGAGAGAGAGTTGAAGTAAAATTCAAAAGCAATAGCCTATGTGCAAATGCATGTTGAATATTCAACACAACTGCATTAAAAGACACATCCTATAATAAATATGTCGAGTTTATAAACTTACTTTTCTCCTAAGTCCGTCAAATGTCCGTTGTTTTCGCCGTCTTCTCTCTCTCTCTCTTTCGCTCTCTCTCTCTCTCTCTCTCTCTTTCTCTCGCTCGCTCGCTCTCTCTCTCTCTCTCTCTCTCGCTCGCTCGCTCGCTCGCTCGCTCGCTCGCTCTCTCTCTCTCTCTCTACAGCACGCACCTCCTCCTCTCTCTACAGCACGCACCTCCTCCACTCTCTACAGCACGCACCTCCTCCTCTCTCTACAGCACGCAGCAGACACGCCGGAGCCGCATGCTCTTCTTCTCAGCCAATCAGAATATACGAAAAATTATCTATTTTTACTCTATTTCTACACATTGGATTTCCCTCATATTTACAACAGTGACTCAGTATGAAGAGAGGATGAAACAGTTCAAATTTCATCCTTCTAGACCATTCCATTGCTGAGTTATGATCGCTTCTTTTTTTTTATGTTTTTACATTAAAGGTGAAATATGGTGAAAAATCATCCACTTGTTCCGATCATCTTCATTTTTACAGCATTTATTCATCTGTGGGAAAGGGTGATACAGCTAAAATGTCAGCCTCCTAGCCCAAGGCATTGTGGAGATATGGCCCTGTCCATTTGGGAACCCACAGGTCCCCATATAAAGGGTTTCCAAACCGTCCGCCATCTTACCTGGGTCCAGTTTACCTGTAACTCCAACAGCTCCCTATATCAAGTCAAATCAAGTTTATTTGTGTAGCACATTTTCATACAAATGCAGTTCAAAGTGCTTTGCAGAGTATCTTAATAAAAATAAGTAAAAGAATAAAAACAAAGAAACTTCAAATTGCATTAGAAATCAAGTTAAACTATATAAAATCTATAAAATAGTAGGCTAATAATAGAAACCGCTCTCCCTCAAGTTATGCTTTTTTTTCTGACAATTTTGTACTTTGTTCTTATTGAATGTCTGTCAATAGGCTAAAAAACAATCTTTCCTTTTTTGTATGTATTGTTTATTTTGTAATTTTGGCATTTTGTTTATTTTATTTATTTGGATCTGTTTCTATTTGTGTTTTTTTGTATTATTTTTGTCTATTTTTGTACTGCATTGCTATTTTATGAAGGTTCTTGGAAAAAAATCTAAAATAACTTTGAAAATAAAGTTGTCAGTTGTGGAGGATCTGTGCTTCAGTGTTTAATGCTTCATGACTTGACTATTAATTCATGCTTGCAGTAAGGTATAGTGACTGAAAATGCTGATTCTTACATGAACAAACAATAAAAAATACAAAATAAATAAATGAGACGTATATGTACATATAAGGTATATATCAAGAACAAGTGGAGCACAGAGCTCATTCTGGACTTTCAGTCAGAGGAGAATTATCTGGACAGGCAAGGCAGGGAACTGAACTGCTTGGGGCCCCAGCATGAGGGGGCCCCTGAGGGCCGACACTTCAGTCCACTGCAATGTCTCAAAACGTGGGAACCCCCCAAAAATACAGCACCCTTGCAGAGACAATCAGTAGTTAAACTCCCTAAAGGGGCCCCATCTCATCTGCATCTCTGCCCAACTTGTTTTGATTCCTGACTGATTGATTTCACCAACAAAAGGAGAGAGAAAGAGGAGGAAGAGAAGATAAAAGAAAGCAGGACAGTGGTAAGTGGAGCAGTTAATGACAGATGATGATAGGAAATAAAGTTAGTAAGCCAAAAAGTTACTTGGCAAAGGATGACATCATGTAACATTAGCCTAGCTAACCTTTGTTTTAGGAGTTGGCAAGGCACTTGACTAAAGCTATCTAGCAAGCACAGTGTTTTTTTTCCAAGCAGTTATTATTTTGGCTTGTGGCTTCCAGTAGTGTGAGTAAAGTTATTTGTTTGGTTTATCCTGACAGAGAAAATCAAATCTAAACATATGAACCTTGAGCTCATATGAGAATAATTAAAATGTAATTGTTAGGATGGTGACCGGGTCAAAGAGGAAGGCACAGGCTGAGGCAGGTTTCAGAGCCACTGTGGGATTTATTGTGGAGAAAACCAGGAGTATTTCTAAGAAAAAATTATTAAAATACTCAAATGTTTGAAAAAAAACACCCAAAAAAACGAAATAAATAAATAACAAATCAAGAAAACGCATGAGTTGGGCAAAACAAAGACAAAATAATGACTAGTCTCCAATTATCCCAACAATGCATCAAGTGTTCGATTAAATACAATCGTTGTTACATTGACATAACCATTTCACCATCATAATAAATGACCCTATCTTCAGTTTTATTTATTTATTAAAAAAATAAACTTCCCCTTTTACCAAGCGTCTGGCTGCAGACCTCCACTGTCAGGCCAGCTCCACGCTCAGCTCTCTTCTTCTTCTCATTTTAATCATGCAGTCCAACGTTCTTCTTCATCGTCATCGGTTATTTTAATTGCTCTTTACCTCCGCTCTCAGGACAGTGCCAGTAGGCTACTATCTTTTTCTGTCGGCTCAATCTGACGTTGTTGTAGATCGGTTACTTTCATCAATGTTTTTGTTTGCAGCGATGTATCCAATGGGCTTTTTTTTGCATTTTGTTTTTGTACATGCAACATGAACATTTAAGCCTAGCCTATGCATGAATGAAGCTTGCATTTGTAGGGTTAGTCTACACTCAGAAGATGCCTACGTCGTCCCCCTAAACATATCGCTAAATTATTATTAATTAGGGAGATTTCACCACTCACAACTATGTTTCTTGTGGCAGTCTTGTGGGGCTTTTATTTTGAAAATGCACCGGAAATGAAAATATGGCTAGTTTCATGGAACTTGAGCTTGGGAGGGTGCTGGGAGTTCAAAATAACTGACTGTGAAGAGACCTGAGCGTGGAGCGGGCCTGACAGCGGAGCTCTGCAGCCAGACCCCAGGCCCTCTCATGCTGGTCGGCCTCCGAGCGGAGCGGCTGAAACACTGAGGCCCCCTTTACACCTTGCATTAAAATGTGTCTCGTATCCAGATTGTATCTAGATATGATTTAACCTGATTACATTTACACCTGGTATTAATATGTGTCTCCAGTGTCCACGTTGAGATCCAATTGCGATCCGATTGCTCTGTCCAGCTCAAACAACCGAACGTCACATCCTCCTCTCGTTTGCGCGGGTCCAAAAAAAATAAAAATAAAAAGATGATACCCATCTGTGAAGCCGCGCTATTGTATGGACTTACGCTTGCTTTTGGAAGCGGGGGAAGAAGCCGTCTTCAACAACTGGAATGCCGAAGACGAAAGTCGCGCGCGATTACGTATTTCCGTCCACGTAGTTGTTGTATGTGGATTGAAAACGCGATTGTATTTACACTTGTGTTCAATGTGGTCACAATGCGTCCCTGACCACCTCCGGAGGCGGTTTGGCCGATCGGATCACAGTCCGTCCTCAATGCGTCTCGGGTGCATTTAGACCTGTACTTTCATGTGGTCAAGCACTATCCGATTGCAATCCGATCACCCAAAACGCATTTTAATGCAAGGTGTAAAGGGGGTATGAGACAGACTACAATGAACATGTGATCATCCAAAACCAAATCACAACTAAAACACAGTGAGCACTGAACTAGCATCTCTTAGTCATTTACTGGAAAGAAGTTAAAGTTAATGCACATAATGCGTTTGGCGGTGTGTGACAGTAATATAAATAAGTAGTTTAAGGTTTGTGAAACTGATTAAATCTTAATCAAATTGAATGTTAATTTGGGGAAAAAGATGGTAGCATAATATAAATAAATGAGGCCATTTTTCTGTAACTAATTGGGAGACCATTCAAATTGGAGGAAAAAATAGAAGGAAAGATTGGTTTCAGGAATTCATGTATCTAATAGGCTAATTATGAATTTACTTTCTTAATATGCTGCTTAGTATCATAGAGTTGTTCTCTCTCTGCTGGAGCATTGCTGTGCGCCTTTGCTGTTAATATGTGTGAAATAAAAATGTAAAGATTCTGTAAAGGCTTGTTGACTGATAGATCAGTTAATGGGTGTTCTGGGGAACATGATGGGAGCGAAAGTCGGTCAGCCGCCTCTGGTTCCAGTCTGAGAGAGAGTCCACATGTGGGAAAATGACAATATGTAGCCTATAATGTCTTTTTTCCAAAAGGTCCTGACGGAATGCAAACGGAATGGTACTGATTGATTATCTAGTTTTCCTCATGGCTAGTCTGCTGCAGCCGACATGTGCCTGTTAATGTGAACAGCAGCTGTTCAATGAAAACCTGATACAGATCTGACTGAGTCCTCAGTTTCACTTTCATCAGCAATCCGAGTAGGATTTTCATTCTCAATAATTGAAGACTTGGATTTGAGGAATTTTTGGACTTGCATAGTTTGGTAATACCCGACGAAGGTCACATGACCGAAATGATGCATCTTTACATAAAGCAATTATATATAAAACAAACAACAGATGAGGTATGGGTTATAATAAAGCAATGTTGTTTTAATACTAATACAGCATCTCACAAATCTGCCCACACTGGCTGGTTGCCAACGTCTCACAAACTTAAAAAAAAAAACCCAAAAAAACACGTGCTTCTTGTTTACATCGGAGTTAGCCGAGAGATCCTGGGTCCCGTTTCACTAAGTGGTTTAAACAATCCAGGATAATTGGACGCGTGCAGTATCGAATGATCTTATCAGTTGAGCTCAGGCTTTGTCCGTTTCACGAACGTCGATTTGGATTTGATTAGTCAATCCCGCATTAAATCATCTTGGAGAACTGCGCGCTCCCGCTCTGCTACAAAGGGGAGATGAATCGCACGCCAAAAACAGGATCACACTCCTTATATGGACACGAGGCGAGGATACCTTTGCGAGATGACGTAACATATTGAAATTGACCAAAGCAACACCTTTTTTAATTCTCATACTGTAACCTGTATATTGCTGCGATTTTTTTGTGGTTTCAGTTTAGCAAATTACACTTTTGTCACCGGAAGAAAAAACAATATTATCCAGAAAACCCAAAAGTGGCAGAGCGGCTGAACTGACGGAGGAAGCCTGGCAGAGAATATAAATATATAAGAAGACTTTTATTCACTAAAGAGTGTGGCTCATTTAATTCTGCTCAATTTTAAAGTGGTTGTAAGCCCATAATATTTGGACTCTTGTGCTATCTAATGTCACCAAACTGAAATATTAAATATTATTTTTAATGACTTCCCGGGCGTCTGGCAGTGGCAAGAAAAGGAGCTGACAACAACTTAAAAAATCAAATCTAAAAATAGATTTCAAACAGGTAGCCTCTTTATTGTAATTTACACTTTCAACCAGGTAATGTGCAAGTAAGTGGAGATTATACTTTGCATCAGAGTTGTTCTCAATATTGTCTGAACGTTATGTGCTGTGGATATTAATTCATTCATTTATTAATTGCAAGGTAGGCAAAGGGTTAGGGTTTTCTATATTTGTCACATCTAATCCTATACTGTCCGGTCTGTAGCTGATAGCCTACATGTACCAAGCTGTAGGCCAAAGTTAATGTAGTCTGCACTGTCCGTTTTGTCCACAAACCGTAGAAACATCGGCATTAAGAACCGAGCGGTGCCCGGCCTGGAGCCACTGAGGCAGCAGCTGAGTCCCTGCCTGTCCGGTCCTGGGTGGAGTTTTTCGACCCGGTCCTCAAACGCCTCCTGTCCTGCAGTCCAGCTCCAGGACTACTCCTGCACACCTGATTCAACGAAGAGCCAGGTGACTAATTGAAGGTGTGAAAGAGTGCAGTCGCAGCTGAAAGTTGTAGGACAGTTGCAGGGAGCCTGCGCCTCTTCTTCTCTCTCTTCCGGCAGACTAAACCTGTCTTTTCCTGCCTTATAGCGCTAATGAAGCCTCCATCTAGGAAGCAGAAATCCCTTAAAATAACCTTACATTTTCATTCATTTAGGCTACATTAATTCACCCCTTAATCCATGCAAAAATCCTCTTAAAAATAATCAAGGGCGTTATTAATTATTAATGGTTACTAATTTAAGGTTAAATTCAGGGAGACAGGAACTTTCCGTTAATGACTCATTAATAACCTGTAAACCTTCACAAAAGGTGCTAACTTTACTTTTTTAAAGCTTTGTTGTTTTTATTGGATAAGTAATGTTTTTGTAACGGAGAAATGAAGGGGTTTGTTTTCATAGTAATTTGTCTCCACACCTGAATGTGATGATTGCGCAACCTAACCAGATCAGCGCTGTACTGGCGGGGCCAAGGCTCCACATGTTAGCCTGCATTCAGCATGAGGTAAACTATTTCCCTTTCCTTGATTAAGTATGTGATGTTTTGTCTCCAATATTGGATGCGCAACTGTAAAAATCTGGCTGGAAGTTCTTGTTCAACATTACAGAAAGTAGCCTACAATTGTTATAACATTTAAAAGTCTTGAAATACAATTCGTCAAAGGTTTGAAGTCATAAAAATAATCTATAATGACGGAATAGCTTCAGCAGGAACGCTTAACTTATTTTTACAATGCACAATATTTAACAAATATCACACAATCCTGCAAATCCTCAAGTCAAAGCCTGTTTCTCTGTATTCAGGTCCGCTCTCAGTAACGGTCTCTGTATGAAGGTACTATTGTTTCTTTATCCTGCAATCAAACAGAATAGGTTTGAGAGCAAAACTTTCCACACTGCAATCAAAAAATAAATTTGAGAGCAAAACTTTCCACACTGCAATCAAAAAATAGATTTGAGAGCAAAAGTATTGACACTGCAATCAAAAAATTTTATTGCAAGTAAAATAAATTTGTGACTAAAAATGTATTAATGTGAATCCAAAAGTTTTGTTTGTAAATCCAAATGTTTTGCTTGCAAATCCAAAAGTTTTGCTTGCGAATGCAAAAGTTTTGCTTGTAAATCCAAAAGTTTTGTTTGCAAACCCAAAAGTTTTGCTTGCTGTTGAGCTGAATCTCGTGGGCGGGACCTACGCTGAAAGACGTAAGACACGTCTCTATTGGCCAGTCTGGATCGGAGTGACAGCTTGGCAACATCCACTGTCAGGAAACAAGTGAGGGAGCTTGAAGTCCGTGGAGAAGACAGAAAATCAATGCGCAGGTACATAACTTCCGTCTTAGTAATAGCAAGAGTGTTATGTTTGAACTGGTGCATGTAGATTGCTTATGTTTAACGATCTGGTATATTGTAATGGGTTAAAAAATAACGTTACATATTATTTTGTCAGCCTGTAGCTGCTAGCTTAGCTCAATTAGCTAGTCACTCGCTCGTCATAGGTACGTTACGTGCCCAGGCTGCCTATCAGCCTGCATGACGTTGTGCAGGTAGCTACTAGTTAACAGGACTATTTGTGTTCAACGATCTAACGTTAGTTTATGTTATATTTGTGATGTGCTGTATTATTTTATCAGCCTGTAGCCAGCTTAGCTTAGCTTTATAAGTATGGGAATGTGTAGTGACTAGGGATGTTCCTAACGACTAATTTCCCTGTCGATTAAACGAAAATTGAAATGTAGACTAGTCGACTAGTCTAAAAGTAAGAAAACACTCAGAAAACAGTCCAAAATTAACAATTTAATTTATAAGGTTGAAACGTTGTCTGAAAAAATATTGCATGTGTTTAAGAGCCATTTGAAACTGTTAATATTCTTCAATAACTGTGGCACTTTGCGCCGTTTATTATGAACGTTGTACATGACAAACGACATGACAACTCACTAAATAAAAGTGAACAAATAACATTTAAAATAATAATAAAAAATATTAAAAAATAATAATCTGTCATCAGAAAAACTACCAATAATAGGCCTACAAAGAAATAACAATTAGGCCTACTGATCGACGTGACATTAGATTATTAGGCTATTCAACAACGGCGTGCTGTTGGCAATGGCTTAAATACATAGCTAACGTGAGGTATTATGGCCTTTTCCACTCAATGATAATACTTTCCCTTGTCTTCATGGCAGCATGGAAAACCAACCTGGCAGATCACAGGCCCAGGTAGGCTATTGGCTTATTTCTTCAAATTCATATATACGTACATTTGGTCACGGTGTTTTCATTGTGGGAAATAAGAGATAAAATATTACTTGTTTTCCAGTATTGTTCTGCAGTATTGTACAGCTTGTGCATGACCGGAAACAATTGTTAATAACATTTATGCTTTGCTCTGTATGATCACATTACAATGTTATGCACCTTAATATAAGCACAATATGATTTTTTAATCACAAATTTATTTTACTTGCAATAAAACATTTTTTGATTGCAGTGTCAATACTATTGCTCTCAAATCTATTTTTTGATTGTAGTGTGGAAAGTTTTGCTCTCAAACCTATTCTGTTTGATTACAGGATAAAGAAACGATAGTACCTTCATATCTCTGCAGCTTCGATACGAGCCGACAGAGCCAATCCTCATGCTGAACTCCGGTCACAAACCTGCACAATATCCCAATACGGAGAGAAGATTTACCCAGGTATTCTGATATTTACTGCTAGCCTGTCCATTTTCAGCAGTGAATGTTTGCTAGATCAGAGGCTTTTTATGTATTGTTCCAATTCTCTGTATTGTTAAAAAATTTTGTATCGTTCCAATTGTCTGTATCATTCCCATTTTTTCATCAAATTGGAACGATACAGAGAAGATTAACTCTCATGGGCTAACCCATGCTAATCTTCTCTGAACGATACAGGGAAGATTACATTTATGAGTTAGCCAATTACCAATCTTCTCTGTATCGTTCTAATGTGATGAAAAAAATGGAACGATTAAAAAAAAACTTGGAACGACAGAGGGAAAATTACATTTATGGGTTAGCCCATTACCAATCTTCTCTGTATCGTTCCAATGTGATGAAAAAAATGGAACGATTAAAAAAAAGTTGGAACGACACAGGGAAAATTACATTTATGACTTAGCCCATTACCAATCTCCTCTGTATCATTCCAAGTTGATGAAAAAAATGGAACGATGCAAAAAAAAATTGGAACGACACAGGGAAGATTTCCTTTATGGTTAGCCCATTAGCAATCTTCTCTGTATCGTTCCAAGGTGATGAAAAAAATGGAACGATTAAATAAAAATTGGAACGATACAGGGAAGATTAGATTCATGGGTTAGCCCATTAGCAATCTTCTCTGTATCATTCCAGTTTAATGAAAAAAATGGAATGGTACAAAAAAATTGGAACGATACAAAAAAATTGGAACGACACAGGGAAGATTAGATTAATGGGTTAGCCTATTGCCAATCTGCTCTGTATCATTCCAATGTGATGAAAAAAATAAAACAATTAAAAAAAAACTTGGAACGACAGAGGGAAAATTACATTTATGGGTTAGCCCATTACCAATCTTCTCTGTATCGTTCCAATGTGATGAAAAAAATGGAACGATTCAAAAAAATTGGAATGACACAGGGAAGATTTACTTCCTGGGTTAGCCCATTAGCAATCTTCTCTGTATTGTTCCAATTTAATGAAAAAAATGGAACGGTTAAAAAAATTGGAACGATATGGAAAAATTGGAAAGAAACAGGGAATATTAGATTAATGGGTTAGCCCATTACCAATCTGCTGTGTCGTTCCAATTTGATGAAAAAATTGGAACGATACAAGGAAGATTCGATTTATGGGTTAGCCCATTACCAATCTTTTCTGTATCGTTCCAAGGTGATGAAAAAAATTGAACGGTAAAAAAATTGGAACAATACAGGAAAGATTTACTTTATGGGTTAGCCGATTAGCAATCTGCTCTGTATCGTTCCAATTTAATGAAAAAATGGACCGGTACAAAAAAATTGGAAAGATACGGGGGGATTAGATTTATGGGTTAGCCCATTACCAATCTTCCCTGTATTGTTCCAAGGCGATGGAAAAAAATGAAATTATTCAAAAAAATGGAACGACACAGGGAAGATTTACTTTATGGGTTAGCCCATTACCAGTCTTGTCTGTATCGTTCCAATTTAATGAAAAAAATGGAACGATACAAAAAATTGGAACGACACAGGGAAGATTTACTTTATGGGTTAGCCCATTAGCAATCTTCTCTGTATCATTCCAAGTTGATGAAAAAAATGGAACGATACAAAAAAAAATTGGAACGACACAGGGAAGATTTACTTTATGGTTAGCCCATTAGCAATCTGCTCTGTATCGTTCCAATTTAATAAAAAAATGGAATGGTACAAAAAAATTGGAACGATATGGGGAAGATTAGATTCATGGGTTAGCCCATTAGCAATCTTCTCTGTATCTTTCCAATTTAATTAAAAAAATGGAACGATACAAAAAATTGGAACGACACAGGGAACATTTACTTTATGGGTTAGCCCATTAGCAATCTTCTCTGTATCGTTCTAATTTAATGAAAAAAATGGAACGGTACAAGGAAGATTCGATTTATGGGTTAGCCCATTAGCAATCTTCTCTGTTTCGTTCTAATTTAATGAAAAAAATGTAACGAAACAAAAATAATTGTAACGATACAGGGACGATTTGTTTTTTGGGTTTACCCATTACCAATCTTCTCTGTATCGTTCCAGATTGATGAAAAAAATGGAACGATACAAAAGAATTGTAAAGATTAGATTTATGGGTTAGCCCATTACCAATCTGCTCTGTATCGTTCTAATTTAATGGAAAAAATGGAACGATCAAAAAAAATTGGAACGATACAGGAAAGATTTACTTTATGGGTTAGCCCATTAGCAATCTTCTCTGTATCGTTCCAATTTAATGAAAAAATGGAACGGTAAAAAAATTGGAACGATACGGGGAAGATTAGATTCATGGGTTAGCCCATTACCAATCTGCTCTGTATCGTTCCAAGGTGATGAAAAAAATGGAACGATTGAATAAAAATTGGAACGATTCAAAAAACTGGAAAGTGATGAATAAAATGGAACGATTAAAAGAAAATGGAACGACACAGGGAAGATTTACTTTATGGGTTAGCCCATTAGCAATCTTCTCTGTATCGTTCCAATTTAATGAAAAAATGGAACGGTACAAAACAATTGGAATGATATAGGGAAGATTAGATTCATGGGTTAGCCCATTACCAATCTGCTCTGGATCGTTCCAATTTGATGAAAACAATGGAATGATACAGGGAAGATTAGATTTATGGGTTAGCCTATTACCAATCTTCTTTGTATCGTTCCAAGGTGATGAAAAAAATGGAACGATACAAAAAAATTGGACCGATTCAGGAAAGATTAGATTAATGGGTTAGCCCATTACCAATTTTCTCTGTATCGTTCTAATTTAATGAAAAAAATGGAACGGGAAAAAAAAAATTGGAACGATGCAGGGTCGATTCGTTTTTTGGGTTTACCCATTACCAATCTTCTCTGTATCGTTCCAAGGTGATGGAAAAAATGGAACGATACAAAAAAATTGGAACGACACAGGGAAGATTTACTTCATGGATTAGCCAATTAGCAATCTGCCCTGTATCGTTCTAATTTAATGAAAAAAATGGAACGAAACAAAAAATATTGGAACGATACAGGAAAGATTAATTTTATGGGTTAGCCCATTACCAATCTTCTCTGTATCGTTCCAAGGTGATGTAAAAAATGTAACAATTAAAAACAAATTGGAACGACACAGGGAAGATTAGATTTATGGATTAGCCTCTTGCCAATCTGCTCTGTATCATTCCAATGTGATGAAAAAAATGGAACGACACAGGGAAGACTAATCTATAGTGACGGAATAGTTTCAACAGGAACGCTTAACTTATTTTTACAATGCACAATATTTAACAAATATCACACAATCCTGCAAATCCTCAGGTCAAAGCCTGTTTCTCTGTATTCAGGTCCGCTCTCAGTAACGGTCTCTGCAGCTTCGATGCGAGCCGACAGAACCAGTCCTCATGCTGAACTCCGGTCACAAACCTGCACAATATCCTAATAAGGAGAGAATCACGCTGCATTCGGTGAAACTCGGATATTCGGCATTTTGGCGGAGAGTCTTACAGCATTGCTGCATTCTCTCGGAAATTTGGGTTTTGTTGACATGAGAGACGTGTGCTGCATTCAGTGACACTCATGCATTTTGGCGAAGATTCTTGCTGCATTCCCTTGAAAATAATAATAATAATGCTAATAAACAGTTTAATCCAGAGGGATGAGGCTTTCTGGAAGAGACATTTTCTGTCCTTAGCAGGTCTAATAAGGCCTGTAAGCCGCCGCTAGGGGCGCCATTTCCTCAACAACCCAAAACAACATGGAAAAACTTTAAAAAAAAAAAGTCATATCTCGACCATTTTTTAAGCTAAAAAGATGATTTTAGCGGCAAAATGAGGCATAAATAAGGAACACTTAACGGATTTGTGTGTCATCCTTGCGCATGCTAATCTTCTCTGTATCATTCCAATTTTTGTCTTCGTTTTTTTTGCTTCTGTTCTATTTCTGTATCTTTGCTCCTCAGTACAGCAGATCCGTTACTACTATTGTTGTTACTGCTAGCCTACTACTACTGCTACTGCTACTACTTTTACTGCTAAAACTACTTCAGGTTCTACTTCTAATACTGCTGCTGCTACTATTTGACAACTACCAGTTACCACCTAGTACCACCCAGGTATTCTGATATTTACTGCTAGCCTGTCCATTTTCAGCAGTGAATGTTTCCTAGATCAGAGGCTTTTTATGTATCGTTCCAATTTTCTGTATCATTCCCAGTTTTTCATCAAATTGGAACGATACAGAGAAGATTAACTCTCATGGGCTAAACCATGCTAATCTTCTCTGTATCGTTCCAATTTTTGTCTTACTTTTGTTTTGTTACCAACATGATAGATTCATGCTGCATTCAGTGACACTCGGAAATTCGGGACTTTGGCGGAGATTCTTACAGTATTCCTGCATTCTCTTGAAAATCTCTTTGGTTTTGTTACCAACAAGGTAGATTCATGCTGCATTCAGTGACACTCGGAGATTCTTACAGCATTGCTGCATTCTCTTGGAAATTTGGGTTTTGTTGTTGCAGACATGGGAGATGTGTGCTGCGTTCAGTGACACTCGGAAATTCGGGACTTTGGCGGAGATTCTTACAGTATTCCTGCATTCTCTTGAAAATCTCTTTGGTTTTGTTACCAACACGGTAGATTCATGCTGCATTCAGTGACACTCGGAAATTCGGGACTTTGGCGGAGATTCTTACAGTATTCCTGCATTCTCTTGAAAATCTCTTTGGTTTTGTTACCAACATGGTAGATTCATGCTGCATTCAGTGACACTCGGAAATTCGGGACTTTGGCGGAGATTCTTACAGTATTCCTGCATTCTCTTGAAAATCTCTTTGGTTTTGTTGTTGCAGACATGGGAGATGTGTGCTGCATTCAGTGACACTCGGAAATTCGGCACTTTGGCGGAGATTCTTACAGTATTCCTGCATTCTCTTGATAAAATGTATTTTATTTTGTTACCGAGGTGGGAGATTCATGCTGCATTGACTGACACTCGGAAATTCTGCATTTTGGCGAAGATTCTTGCTGCATTCCCTTGAAAATAATAATAGTAATGCTAATAAACAGTTTAATCCAGAGGAATGGGTCTTTCTGGAAGAGACATTTTCTGTCCTTAGCAGGTCTAATAAGGCCTGTAAGCCGCCACTAGGGGCGCCATTTCCTCAACAACCCAAAACAACATGGAAAAACTTGAAAAAGTCATATCTCAACCATTTTTGAAGCTAAAAAGATAATTTTAACGGCAAAATGAGGCATAAATAAGGAACGCTTCACGAATTTGCGTGTCATCCTTGCGCAGGGGCCATGCTAATCTTCTCTGTATCGTTCCAATTTTAGTATATGTGCTACCGGAGTAACACAATTGTACCAAGGAACTCTGGGATATATATAGGGTGAGAGCCAGGTACTCTTCATAAATATGGTTTCAGCTTCTTGAAGCCCATTTGGCTTTACAGACATAAAATAGAGTACTGCATCATAGGAAGGCTGGTTCTGATGAGAGAACTGCACCAAGTTTGACCCGGTTTAGGTCCAAACTGCTCTGGTAGGGGCTGAAAGGCATGATGGGACATCTATGCAAAGCAGCCGTTACGTCAGGCGCTGAGGATTGGTGGGCTGCAGTCAACAAAAGGATCAAATTCCCACTTCCACTCCTCCCACATTCCTCCTGGAGGGACTCAAATCCCCCAACTACCCCCCACCGATCACCATTCATGCCTGCTGTCGCCTCTGTGAGGGCGAGATAACACACAAAGAGAGAGAGCGAGAGCGAGAGAGAGAGACAAAGGGAGAGGGAGAGACGAACATGTGGTCGCGTCGTTCCTTCCTGCTCTGTGTTCTCGAAGACGAGACAAGCTTGGTTCAAAGGACTAAACCACAATATATCATCGCACAAGCTTGAAATTTACCATGAGCCGCCAGCTGAATACAATGGAAATGCTGCTTTTGGCTTTTAAACCTGTTTATCCTGTCCGCTGTCCTGTCCTGGTTTCTGTTGTAGAGTTCAAACTGGCATTATCCACATTGTGTGTGTTGGTGGGGGTAAACTGGGCTAAATTACAGTGTTCTTTCATGTTCACATCTATTTTCAGCTGTGGTGGTTTGTAGGAGGAAGTAAAACCGTCTTCTTGGCTTGTTTTTATTCAAAAATCTCTTGCAATTCCACAAACCTGCCAGCAGAGGTGCTGTTGTAGCATCTGACTGCAGGAGGGAGAGAGAGAGAGAGAGAGAGAAAATAGTAATATGCAAACACTTGCTGTATTAAGTTTGCAAAAGTAGGTTTTTCAGAAAATTCTATATGGCGAAAAATCCAATCCAATAAGAATTTCAATTCTAAGTCAATTGTTTCAGACGTTACAGGCCAAAACGTAAAGTTGCAACAACAAATCAGTATCCAGCTCGAATCAACTGAGCTCATACCCACAAAGTCTGCCAGAAACTTGGGTGTCATGATTGATGACCAGCTAACCTTCAAGGAGCATGTGGCTTCTGTTGCTCGGTCATGCCGATTTGCTCTATACAATATCAGGAAAATCAGACCCTACCTGTCTGAGCATACAGCACAACTCCTGGGACAGGCTCTTGTAATATCACGCCTTGACTACTGCAACTCCTTACTGGCAAGGCTCCCGGCCTGCACTTTCAAACCTCTGCAGATGATCCAGAATGCGGCGGCGCGTCTGGTCTTCAACCAGCCCAAAAGAGCACATGTCACTCCGCTATTCATATCCCTCCACTGGCTCCCAGTCGCTGCCCGCATCAAGTTCAAGTCCTTGATGCTCGCCTACAAAACAATAACCAAAACGGCTCCGACCTACCTGAACTCCCTCATTCAGGTCTACGCTCCCTCCCGCTCACTACGCTCTGCCATGGAGCGGCGCCTGGTGCTGCCACCTCAGCAAGGCCCTAAGTCTCTAGCCAGACTCTTCTCTTCTGTGGTTCCCCGGTGGTGGAACGAGTTGCCAAACTCCATTCGATCTGCAGAATCCCTCTCTATCCTTAAGAAAAGGCTAAAGACCCAGCTCTTTAGCGAATACCTCCTTTCATAAAAAAAAAAAAAAAAAAAAATTGATGCACTCTATGCATTACCTCATAGCACTGCCTTGTAGCACTCCCTCGTAGCACCTATGTCCTGTTGGACCAGAACTTAGCTTGTTGCACTGTCTCGTAGCACCTTTGTCCTGTTGGACCAGAACTTAGCTTGTTGCACTGTCTCGTAGCACCTTTGTCCTGTTGGACCAGAACTTAGCTCTAGAGCACTTACTCTCGTTGTTCTCTCCTATCTAGAAACTTGCTTGTGTTGTATGCAAATCTCATGTGTAAGTCGCTTTGGATAAAAGCGTCTGCCAAATGTGAAATTGTAATTGTAATTGTTCTCTCCTATCTAGAAACTTGCTTGTGTTGTATGCAAATCTCATGTGTAAGTCGCTTTGGATAAAAGCGTCTGCCAAATGTGAAATTGTAATTGTGCTCGTTATAGCGCCACCATCTGGCTGAGCAGTGTAAAAGTTGTTGCCTCAGTAGGGACTGAGATTTCAAACCTATCTGCCAAGTTTGGTTGCTGCCGGCTTTACGGCTTCTGAGCTACATGTACTTTTAGGAGAGAGTAATAATGAATATAGCCGTTAGCGGCAATCAGCAGGGTGCAAGCAGAACGAGAACACACGTGTCAACTGTCATCACATTCTGTAGATATGGTTTAGACTTTGAACTTTGCAGATTTTCTCAGGACACTGGACCAAGACACAGCACACCAAATGTCAACTGCATAAAGAAAACCATTTGGGAGTTATGAGCATTTGATTACTGTAACGCCACCTACATTTCAAATTTCATGAAATTTGGTATGCTGAGGTGGAATGACGGCGCGACCACATAGGTCAACTTTTGTGAAGATTGCACTTTGTATTTATGGCTCATATCGTGTACAGAAACTGCTTCCTTTACCGGAAAAAAGAATCCCACAATTTTACGGGTTTCATGTGTGAAAGGGACTACTGACATTCTTCCATATTCCGTATTACAGCAGACTCTGGCACATATTACTCTGCCTTGACCAGCCAAAACCCGCCTGGTACAGTCACCGATCTGCTGGACTGAGGAACACAGATACAGGAAAAGGGGAGGGGAAAAGAATAATCTTCTCTGTATCGTTCCAATTTCATGAAAAAAAATCTGGAAGGATACAGCAAATGAGAACGATACAAAAAATTGGAGCAATATAGAAAATGGGAACGATACAAAAATTGGAACAATACAAAAAATGGAACGATACACAAGGCCATGTCTACACATTTTTCATCAAAGTCTGATGGTTCAGAACAGTTGCGCTTGAGTCTCACGTATTGACCAGCAGGGATATTGTTCTTTATATGTGATGGGCGATGGCATGTAACAATGAATTTAACTCCATTTCTTTTCTGTACATTGATGACTGAATGGCTCTAGTGTCACCTTTGGTGATGGTTAGATCCAGAAATGTTAAGTTCTTTGCACTGAAGTGATGAGTATATTTCAGAAAACTTGCATTGATGAGAACATTGATTGATGAGATTGATGGGAACAAAGGTCTATTATCTATCTTGTACCAATTTTATATCATTCCAATTTTTGCTTACTATACCGCCTGGTATCCTCCTCTCTCTAACTAAGACAGATTGGAACGATGCAGAGAAGATTAGCATGGGTTAGCCGATGAATGCTAATCTTCTCTGTATAGTTCCAATTTGACGAAAAATTCTAACCATACAAAAAAATTTGATACAGAAAATTGGAATGCTACAGAAAATTGGAACGCTACAGAAAATTGGAACAAAACAAAAATCTGAACCATACAGAAAATTGGAACCATACAATAATTGGAACAATACAGAGATACAGAAAATGGAACAATACAAAAAAATGCAACATTGTTCCAATTTTATATCATTCCAATTTTTGCTTGTTATACCGCCTGGTCTCCTCCTTTCTCTGACGGCAGCCAGCTCCCCCTCACCACCGCCGGCCTGGAGCTTTGGCTGTCTGGAGCTCAGCTTTAAATCCATTACTAGGAGAAAAAACAAACACTATGAGGCGCTGATACAACAGCTGCTACAAGCTTCTAAACTAGGAAGTACATTCACTGCTGGCAATGTACAGGCTAGCAGTAAATATAACAATACCTAATACTGAAATGGTTACTGGGGTGGTACTAGGTTGTAACTGGTAGTTGTCAAAGTAATAGTAGCAGCAGCAGTATTAGAAGTAGAACTAACAGTAGTTTTAGCAGTAAAGGTAGTAGCAGTAGTAGACTAGTAATAATAATAATAGTAGTAGTAACGGATCTGTTGTAGTGAGTAGAAGGGAAAAAAAGACAAAAATTGGAATGATACAGAGAAGATTGCTAATGGGCTAACCCATAAAGCTAATCTTCCCTGTATCGTTACAATTTTTTTGCATCGTTCCATTTATTCATCAAATTGGAACGATACAGAGAAGATTGCTATTTGGCTAACCCATACATAAAATTTTCCCTGTATCGTTCCATTTTTTTCATCAAATTGGAACAATATAGGGAAAATTTGATTTAGGGGTTAGCCATTTAGCAATCTTCTCTGAGCTAACCCATGAATCTAATCTTCCCTTTATCATTCCAATTTTTTTTAATCGTTCCAATTTATTCAGCAAATTCAAAAAAATTAGTACGATGCAAAAAAATTGGAACTATACCAAAAAATTGGAACGATAAAGGGAAGATTAGCTTTATGGGTTAGCCCATTACCAATCTGCTCTGTATCGTTCCAATTTATTGAAAAATTGTAACGACACAGGGAAGATTAGCTTTATGGGTTAGCCCATTAGCAATCTTCTCTGCATCATTCCAATTTGATGAAAAAAATGGAACGCTACAAAAAAATTGGAATGAAACAGGGAAAATTACATTTATGGGTTAGCCCATTACCAATCTGCTCTGTAACTTGATAAAAAAATTTGAATGATACAGGGAAAATTAGTTGGCAATCTTCTCTGTATCATTCCAATTTGCTGAAAAAAATGGAACGATTCAAAAATATTGGAACGATACAGGGAAAATTAGGTGGCAATCTTCTCTGTATCGTTCCAATTTAATGAAAAAAAAGGAACGATACAAAAAAATTGGAAGGACACAGGGAAACTTACATTCATGGGTTAGCCTATTGCCAATCTGCTTGTTCCAATTTGATGGAAAAAATGGAACGACACAGGGAAGATTCACTTTTTGGGTTAGCCCATTAGCAATCTTCTCTGTATCGTTCCAATTTTTTTGAATCGTTCCATTTTTTTCATTAAATTAGAACGATATACAGTAAAATTAGTTAGCAATCTTCTCTGTATTGTTCCAATTTGCTGAAAAAAATGGAACGTTACAAAATAATTGGAATGATACAGGGAAAATTAGTTAGCAATCTTCTCTGTATCGTTCCAATTTGCTGAAAAAAAAGGAACGATACAAAAAAGTTTGAACGATACAGGGAAAATTAGTTAGCAATCTTCTCTGTATCGTTCCAATTTGCTGAAAAAAAGGGAATGATGTCAAAAAATTGTAACGACACAGGGGAAATTACATTTATGGGTTAGCCCATTACCAATCTAGCAATTTTCTCTGTATCGTTCCAATTTGCTAATAAAAATGGAACAATACAAAGAAATTGGAACGATACAGGGAAAATTACATTTATGGGTTAGCCCATTAGCAATCTTCTCTGTTTCATTCCAATTTGATTAAAAAATTGGAAAAATACAAGGAAGATTAGATTTATGGGTTAGCCCATTACCAATCTTCTCTGCATCGTTCCAATTTGTTGCAAAAAATTGAATGATTCAAAAAAATTGGAATGATACAGGTAAATTAGTCAGGAATCTTCTGTTTCGTTCCAATATGCTGAAAAAAATGGAACGATTCAAAAAAATTGGAACGATACAGGGAAAATTATTTAATAATCTTCTCTGTATTGTTCCAATTTGCTGAAAAAAATGGAACGATTTAAAAATATTGGAACGATACAGGGAAATTAGTTGGCAATCTTCTCTGTATCGTTCCAATTTAATGAAAAAAAAGGAACGATTCAAAAAAATTGGAAGGACACAGGGAAGATTTACTTTTTGGGTTAGCCCATTAGCAATCTTCTCTGTATCGTTCCAATTTTTTTGAATCGTTCCATTTTTTTCATTAAATTAGAACGATATACAGTAAAATTAGTTAGCAATCTTCTCTGTATTGTTCCAATTTGCCGAAAAAAATGGAACGTTACAAAATAATTGGAATGATACAGGGAAAATTAGTTAGCAATCTTCTCTGTATCGTTCCAATTTGGCAATCTTCTCTGAATCGTTCCAATTTAATGAAAAAAAAGGAACGATACAAAAAAATTGGAAGGACACAGGGAAACTTACATTCATGGGTTAGCCTATTGCCAATCTGCTTGTTCCAATTTGATGGAAAAAATGGAACGACACAGGGAAGATTCACTTTTTGGGTTAGCCCATTAGCAATCTTCTCTGTATCGTTCCAATTTTTTTGAATCGTTCCATTTTTTTCATTAAATTAGAATGATATACAGTAAAATTAGTTAGCAATCTTCTCTGTATTGTTCCAATTTGCTGAAAAAAAAGGAACGATACAAAAAAGTTTGAACGATACAGGGAAAATTAGTTAGCAATCTTCTCTGTATCGTTCCAATTTGCTGAAAAAAAGGGAATGATGTAAAAAATTGTAACGACACAGGGGAAATTACATTTATGGGTTAGCCCATTACCAATCTAGCAATTTTCTCTGTATCGTTCCAATTTGCTAATAAAAATGGAACAATACAAAGAAATTGGAACGATACAGGGAAAATTACATTTATGGGTTAGCCCATTAGCAATCTTCTCTGTTTCGTTCCAATTTGATTAAAAAATTGGAAAAATACAAGGAAGATTAGATTTATGGGTTAGCCCATTACCAATCTTCTCTGCATCGTTCCAATTTGTTGCAAAAAATTGAATGATTCGAAAAAATTGGAATGATACAGGTAAATTAGTCAGGAATCTTCTGTTTCGTTCCAATATGCTGAAAAAAATGGAACGATACAAAAAAATTGGAACGATACAGGGAAAATTATTTAGTAATCTTCTCTGTATTGTTCCAATTTGCTGAAAAAAATGGAACGATTTAAAAATATTGGAACGATACAGGGAAATTAGTTGGCAATCTTCTCTGTATCGTTCCAATTTAATGAAAAAAAAGGAACGATACAAAAAAATTGGAAGGACACAGGGAAGATTTACTTTTTGGGTTAGCCCATTAGCAATCTTCTCTGTATCGTTCCAATTTTTTTGAATCGTTCCATTTTTTTCATTAAATTAGAACGATATACAGTAAAATTAGTTAGCAATCTTCTCTGTATTGTTCCAATTTGCCGAAAAAAATGGAACGTTACAAAATAATTGGAATGATACAGGGAAAATTAGTTAGCAATCTTCTCTGTATCGTTCCAATTTGCTGAAAAAAAGGGAATGATGTAAAAAAATTGTAACGACACAGGGGAAATTACATTTATGGGTTAGCACATTACCAATCTAGCAATTTTCTCTGTATCGTTCCAATTTGCTAATAAAAATGGAACAATACAAAGAAATTGGAACGATTCAGGGAAAATAAATTTATGGGTTAGCCCATTAGCAATCTTCTCTGTTTCGCTCCAATTTGATTAAAAAATTGGAAAGATACAAGGAAGATTAGATTTATGGGTTAGCCCATTACCAATCTTCTCTGCATCGTTCCAATTTGTTGCAAAAAATGGAATATTCGAAAAAATTGGAATGATACAGGGAAATTCGTCAGGAATCTTCTGTTTCGTTCCAATATGGTGAAAAAAATGGAACGATGCAAAAAAATTGGAACAATACAGGGAAAATTATTTAGTAATCTTCTCTGTATTGTTCCAATTTGCTGAAAAAAATGGAACGATTTAAAAAAATTGGAACAATACAGGGAAGATTAGTTAGCAATCTTCTCTGTATCGTTCCAATTTGCTGAAAAAAATGGAACGATTTAAAAAAATTTGAACGATACAGGGAAAATTAGATTAATGGGTTAGACCGTTACCAATCTGCTGTGTATCGTTCCATTTTGATGAAAAAATTGGAACAGTACAGGGAAAATTAGTTAGCAATCTTCTCTGCATCGTTCCAATCTGTCTTAGTTAGAGAGAGGAGGATACCAGGCGGTATAGTAAGCAAAAATTGGAATGATATAAAATTGGTACAAGATAGATAATAGACCTTTGTTCCCATCAATCTCATCAATCAATGTTCTCATCAATGCAAGTTTTCTGAAATATACTCATCACTTCAGTGCAAAGAACTTAACATTTCTGGATCTAACCATCACCAAAGGTGACACTGGAGCCATTCAGTCATCAATGTACAGAAAAGAAATGGAGTTAAATTCATTGTTACATGCCATCGCCCATCACATATAAAGAACAATATCCCTGCTGGTCAATACGTGAGACTCAAGCGCAACTGTTCTGAACCATCAGACTTTGATGAAAAATGTGTAGACATGGCCTTGTGTATCGTTCCATTTTTTGTATTGTTCCAATTTTTGTATCGTTCCCATTTTCTATATTGCTCCAATTTTTTGTATCGTTCTCATTTGCTGTATCCTTCCAGATTTTTTTTCATGAAATTGGAACGATACAGAGAAGATTATTCTTTTCCCCTCCCCTTTTCCTGTATCTGTGTTCCTCAGTCCAGCAGATCGGTGACTGTACCAGGCGGGTTTTGGCTGGTCAAGGCAGAGTAATATGTGCCAGAGTCTGCTGTAATACGGAATATGGAAGAATGTCAGTAGTCCCTTTCACACATGAAACCCGTAAAATTGTGGGATTCTTTTTTCCGGTAAAGGAAGCAGTTTCTGTACACGATATGAGCCATAAATACAAAGTGCAATCTTCACAAAAGTTGACCTATGTGGTCGCGCCGTCATTCCACCTCAGCATACCAAATTTCATGAAATTTGAAATGTAGGTGGCGTTACAGTAATCAAATGCTCATAACTCCCAAATGGTTTTCTTTATGCAGTTGACATTTGGTGTGCTGTGTCTTGGTCCAGTGTCCTGAGAAAATCTGCAAAGTTCAAAGTCTAAACCATATCTACAGAATGTGATGACAGTTGACACGTGTGTTCTCGTTCTGCTTGCACCCTGCTGATTGCCGCTAAAGGCTATATTCATTATTACTCTCTCCTAAAAGTACATGTAGCTCAGAAGCCGTAAAGCCGGCAGCAACCAAACTTGGCAGATAGGTTTGAAATCTCAGTCCCTACTGAGGCAACAACTTTTACACTGCTCAGCCAGATGGTGGCGCTATAACGAGCACAATTACAATTACAATTTCACATTTGGCAGACGCTTTTATCCAAAGCGACTTACACATGAGATTTGCATACAACACAAGCAAGTAGCTAGATAGGAGAGAACAACGAGAGTAAGTGCTCTAGAGCTAAGTTCTGGTCCAACAGGACAAAGGTGCTACGAGACAGTGCAACAAGCTAAGTTCTGGTCCAACAGGACAAAGGTGCTACGAGGGAGTGCTACAAGGCAGTGCTATGAGGTAATGCATAGAGTGCATCAATTTTTTTTTTTTTTTTTTTTTATGAAAGGAGGTATTCGCTAAAGAGCTGGGTCTTTAGCCTTTTCTTAAGGATAGAGAGGGATTCTGCAGATCGAATGGAGTTTGGCAACTCGTTCCACCACCGGGGAACCACAGAAGAGAAGAGTCTGGCTAGAGACTTAGGGCCTTGCTGAGGTGGCAGCACCAGGCGCCGCTCCATGGCAGAGCGTAGTGAGCGGGAGGGAGCGTAGACCTGAATGAGGGAGTTCAGGTAGGTCGGAGCCGTTTTGGTTATTGTTTTGTAGGCGAGCATCAAGGACTTGAACTTGATGCGGGCAGCGACTGGGAGCCAGTGGAGGGATATGAATAGCGGAGTGACATGTGCTGTTTTGGGCCGGTTGAAGACCAGACGCGCCGCC